>NC_028351.1:21467632-21506234 GCF_000741045.1 Vigna radiata var. radiata | reverse complement strand
TTTTTTTTTTTTTTTTTTTTTTTTTTATAATGTAGAGAACTGTGTAATTATGGGATAGAGGATTAAGAAATAAAAACATTGGTAATTTCTAATAATTATTTTTAACTTGTAATAAAAACACATGATTGGTATTTTAAAGAAACTCAAATTATTTTTATAATAGAGACTACTAATAATGATGGGTAGGAAAGGTTTATTTAAATTTTAATTCTTATTGTTCATATGAACTTGTTGGTAAATCTTTTTAAAGAGAGAAATAAAATAAATTTTTTCTATATCCGTGTAAAAATTTTAAAAATATATATAATTTTCCTATATATCAATTTGAATATAAATAATTTAATTTTATATATACATAAATATCACACTAGCTGTGATCCCAAAATATGTTTTTATTAAAAAAAAATGTAGTGGTGAGCAGATATGCCATGGCTGGAAAGTGGATACTATGTTGACATCATGGTTGACAATCAAATCTAAACGCGTTATTGATTCACTAATTCAAAACAACAATGTGGTCACAAATTTAGTTTACAAAAAACAATTAAATAACAATCATCTAGAAAAATCATATAATCACAAATTATTTACTTGCACAGAAGAATTTATTCCTAAAAATTAAAATTAATGTCTTTATAAAAATTATTAATGTAAATTAAATTTATAAAAATATCTTAGCATAACAAGACAAGTTGAAAGTCTAAAATATTAGACCTTTATTAAAGATAACATAATAATTAATCATTTAACAAATTAATTGATTATGCAAATAAGAAAGAAAAAAGGAAGAAAAAAAAAAAACAAAGAAGATATAAGAGAAAGGATTAAGAAAAATTAAATTTTATTTTAATTTAAGAATAAGTAAAACATTGCTTTTCTCTTGTTCATTCATAGAATTTATAATATAGAATGATACATTTATTTTGCAATGAAAAAGAAAAGAAAAAGATTGGTTGGTCTAATATATGTAAACTGAGTTGGTCTAATAATTCTTCAATCCCTTGAGCCCAGTTATAATTTTTAATAACCTGGATTGAATTATTGAGATTAGGGTTGAGTTTTTCTATTAAGATCATTGTTAAATTCACCTCCCTAAATTTCGTGTTTATATTATCATTTTATTACATTCCTTTTCTAAAACTAATTTCTGAAATATTTTTAGTTTCAAAAATTAATTTTAAAAATGTATTAGATATTCTAAGAATAGAGTTTAAGAATTTAATTATTCTGTAATTACTAGTGTTTGATCTATAAGTTGATCTACTGCTTAATAAGTCAAGTATAAAAGTATTAGATAAATTCATGTCACAAACTATTAAAATGATGATGATACTTTGACAATTTTTTTGACAATCATCACTTTATTGATCTCTTTGAATTTATGTTTAAAAAAATATTTAAAATGGACCAATCACAAGCTATCACGCATGCGTTGTAAAAAAGTTGTTAAAAAAGTGTTGTTAAAAAGACTTTTTCCTTCCAAAAATAAACAATAAGAAGATGGTTGATATGAGTAAAGCATTCATTAGAGCATAGTGGTGTGAAGAATTTGAAGCCAATGAATGATCCTTAGAGCACATGGTGGAGACAACAGTAGTAGGATAAGAGAGGGTAAAATCACAAGGTATGACACTTAACATATGTGTATATATGGCTGCTGCAAAATTTGGCACATGAAACTCTCAAGCTCAATTATATAGGTATGCTCTTTGTTAAGGTGGTAGTTCTAATGACTGACAAGGCTACATGTCCATGACGATTGTTTGACCTTTTCTTCACTTCGTTAGTGTTGAATATAATTCCTTGTTTAAGGTATTCTTTTTACTTGTTCCACTCCAAATTTGTAGTTGTGTCATGATTAAGGTTTTTTATTCGTGTAAATCTCATGTTTAAAAGTAGAGTTGATTCACTAATTACATAATAAATTATGTTTGTTTAACAATGTTGTAAGCCTTTTTTTTTTCTCCTATTTTTAGTTTTAAGTTAATGACTTAACGAAGAAAACTTAAAACTGATAAATAAATAAATAAAGAAGAAAGAAAGAGATCCTAAAAAAACAAAATTAGATATTTTATTTTAGTTGAAATTTTCTCTCTCTTTATCCATATATCCAATTTATAAATTCAAAATATCTTTTGCATTGAAAGAATTTTACCAATGAAAATAAATTTATTGATAAAAGCAAAATTATCAACGAATTTTAGAATTTTAATTATCCTATAAACTTTAGTTGGAAAGATTATACTATAAATCTTTTTACTTGTTCCGAAGATTATTTGTATTAGGATAATAAGAATATTGTAACAAGTGAAAACAAAATCCACATCAATTATTCTTTATATAAATAACATGTAAAATAATGAGATGTATAATACAAAGAAGAGAGAAACCAACCTACACAAAAATATTTTAATGTAGAAAATCCTCAATATAAAGGAAAAACTCATGAAATGAGACATAGTTCAAGAAAATCTTCCACTAATAATAATAATTAATTGATACACAAAATGTTCTTTTAGAACTTTCAAGGATTAACAAGAAAACATTCTTTTCACCAACAAGGTGGATAACAACACAAAAAACCCTAACGGGTAATTAACTAAATAATAAAAGAAATTCCAATATATGTATGTGGAATAATTCATTTTCTCCAAGCTAGCTTCTTGCATAAACTTGTACAGGATACATTGGTTGCTTTTTTGTTCTTCTTTACTCTCTCTTGGCTTCTTTCCTTACCTCATCATAGACACTTAGAACTTTGTCTATTTGTCTCCTTCCTATTTCCCTCCTAACATATGATGCAAACAATTTAAATTACATAATAACCAAAAGTCTATAAATAAAAAATATATACTTTTCTTTTTCTTAATGACTCACACTGACTATGTATATATAACAAAGGATTAACTCAATAAAAAGGTTGGATGAAGCAAAAAATATTATGTTTTGCATGAGTAAGTGAAATTTTAAGCTCGAACCATTCAACTCAATAAAAAGTTGTGTTGTGATTTCATAGGTGAATACCGTTTAAGTCTTTGTAAACAGAAAATCAAACACACTCTTCCACGTTTTACATGTAATACGAATAAGTTATTAATTATTTCAAACATTGATTCAAAGTCAACTCGACTTACATGGGTTGGGTTGAGAAATGATTAACTCAACTCGATTTACTTTTTGGTGTGTCAAAAATTTTGTAATTTGACTTAACTCATCACGAGTTGAGTTGGTGGATTAATAGATTGACTCACTTACGAAATGCTTTGCTTTTAAAATTTATTTATATATTTATTGTAGGAAAATAAAAGTGGATTGACTCTTCATTTCTTCATTTTTTATAATAGTGAAATCAAAGTATTTATCTAATTCTCCAGATACATATTACTATAAAGATAGTAGGTAAAAATTAAAGCATTAACATATATAACTTGACAAACAAATAAATTAAACATCTAAATAATTCAAATATTATATATTTAAAAAGATCAACTATGAACCAATACAATTAGAAGTAGTAAATACTTTTAATAAAAAAATTATAAAAAATGGTAAAAGAGTGCTAGTAATGGGTTATTGGTTAACTCCTATTCAACCTTACTCGAACTCATTTAACTCTTAAATCATGAGAATCAAGTTCACTCCAATCCATATTAAAAAAAATTTCAACTTAATCCAATTCAAACTCGAACTAAGTAAGTTCGATTATTAAAACCAATTTTGTTATAAAAAGAGTTTAATTTGTTTAAAAAAATTAAAGATGGATTCAAACTTGGCCAGTTATTTTCTATAAAAACTTCTAAACTTAATTTGACATTTGTTTTAAAAAGAAAATAGAGTTATTGTGTTATCTCCTAAAAGCTTATTTTATATGATACATTTTTATTTTGAAAAATTTGACCTATTTCTAAGCAAAGAGAGAATGTCTACATTAGTAATTAAAGAAGGTTAGATAATATAATTTTTTATGTTAACATGTATGATGCATAATTATTACACTTTTCTAAACACATTAATAAACTGATAGTGTTTATGGAGAATTTTTTTATGCAAAATAAAATATAATTTATGAAAATTAAATATCATTATTTAAGACAGAGAAAAGTAGAAATTAGTAAGTTTAACTAAAAGTAGAGTCTAATTATATGATGTAAGTATATTTTTAAGACTTAATCAAACTTTTTGTCATCTTATTAAAGACCATTTTGCAACAAAACTTTTATGTGGCATAAATATTTATCTTTTTTAAGCTTTATTCTAGTCCAGATTTTGAGAACGGATATATGCACACAAACTAATAAATTTCTCCTTCTTTCTTTTCTTTTTATTTTTATTGTTTGATACTTTAGCTTACATCTTTCTTTCCTATTCTTCCTCTTTTCTTTTTTCTTTGGTTCTGATTTCATTTATCACCCTTTTATAATCGGATTGTATCAATTAGGCGGTAACAAAGTATATACTTTGCTATTGGATTTTGATAAAGAATAAGTTCATTTTAAACCATAATCTCTATACCTTTGCAATTCAATTATAGTTGTGATAAGTTCATTTTTGTTATTGGTTCTACTAATTAAGAATTTTCATTCTGTGAACTAATATAACTTTCGTTTGTGTTTTGGTGACTTACTAGCTTTTTAGAATTTTCAACTCAGGTAAAAAAAGAAATCACGTTAGTTTTTTATGTTTTGATAAAGAGAAGGATTTTGAAATGTGCAGTTTAACCAAAAGTTAGAAGAATGAATGGATTCTCATAAAGAAAAGTATACTTCTTTCTATGGTGATAGATTTCTTACAATCTTAAAAGATTTTGATATTCTTGACGAAAGAGATAAGAAGATTCCGCTTCCTTAACTTTTATTTGTTATTCTCTTTTTCGTGAGAGTTAAGGTTGTTGGATACACACTGATATTAATAAAGATAGAGAGAATATACAAGTTCCATTAATCATGTAATAACAAATCAAAGAGTCTCGTAAGACATTAAAAGACTTACATTAGTTAAAGTTTTGGCATTTTTTTTTCTTTTATACAGACAAAGACACATAAAAGAAAATATATTAAAATATGGTTTTTGAGTAAATAAGGTTTGGTGTATGCATGTTAAATGGTGACTTTTATCTTTTTCATGTATAGGAAGTGCTTCATAAAGTAAGTAATGTATAAGATTTTGTGCAACTTAAAGGAATGAACTTCATGGATGTTAGAATGTTTTCCATTGGGTTTAGTTTTCTTTAAACCTTAAAACCTGTGAGTGAGTAGCAGGGTTAAAACGGGAATGCTATAGCATACTTTATAGTGCTAAGCACATGCACCGTCATCAGAGGAAAAGCCACTGACAGAACCAGTAATCTAACTAACAGCCACTGATTTTATCCAAAACACTAAATTATAGGCATTCAGTATAAGATTTTTCTATTTGTTCTTCAAAGTGATTTGTTAGTCATTGAATGAATGACCTAGCCACTGGTCTTTTAATGGAATTCAAGATTTTATCATTCATTGTCTGCACACAAACACACACACAACCTAAGTGAATGAACATATGAAAATCCACACAACCTTATTCTGTTATGCAGTTTCTAATTAACCCAACAAAAAACAGTATAATATTTAGATATCCACATTAATAGAAGTTAAAAGTAAGGAAGATTTTGACTCAATGAAATTTTGACCGCATCTAGGGCATTCTCTAATTATTTCTTTATGATTTTATTTTATCAGCAAAGATTTCTTTATGAATGAATAGTTGAGAGATAAAAATGTGTAGAAGTTGATGTTAAGACAATCTCTAATATAAAGAGTTGTATTATGGACGACTTATTTCCTTTACATAGATTTTTTTTGTGTTATATAAATTGTAAGATAATGTTACAATTTCATGTGTACAAGTACATTTATATCACATAAACATTATATTTAATATGTAAGTATATGGTAAATGATGTATTATAGTGGAGATGAAGTGAAATTATGGATGATATGAGATATTTCCTTGAATTGAGGAATCATATTTCATATATGGGAAACAGGGAAATGTGTGATTTTAGTTTGGGTATATCTTCATTATCTTATTAAAGGAAATCATAGTATATATTTTCTTGTTGAATTATGATGAGTATTAGGTTTAATTCTTCTTCTTTAAGTTACACTATAATTTTGGCCATTCAAGTTTTTTTGGTTAATTACTTTCTATATTTTGTAGATTAGGTCAATTATGTTTCTCTATTCTTTTTCTTCTAGACAAAATGATCAAATTATGTTTTACTCAATTTTTTCGTTAGTTAATAATCACACTGTGTTCAACCTCATTCAAGTCAAAACTAACATTGAGTTTTTTTGACCAAAAGTTTAAGAAAAATATCAGAATTTTCATTCTTCAAACCCTAATTTTATATTAATCAAAATCATTTAAATTTTATTCAACATTCACTAAGTTTCTTTTAAACTATTACGTATCCAAAAAATAATCACAAACCCCAAATATTTTGCATAAGAAAATGAGGATTTGGGAGGTTTATGAAAAAAGGAAAATAAACAAAATCAAATTTTAATTTTAAAAATATAACTTAGTTATTGTCTCCAAATAAAATAGAAGTCCAAAATTTCACATAGTTAAGAGATAAAAAAAAAATATAGTTAATCATAAGCAGTTTTTTAATATGAAGAATCATGAGCTAAAAAAGATGGAGAAAAAAAAGTCCAGATTCTTGTTGGATTTTTTCAAGCTATCTATAGTTAAGCATTAAAAATACAGAGGTTGGTATTTTAAAAATGATTTTAATATATTCTAAAACTTCAAAATCAATTTTCGTCCTGATTATTTTGAAAGAACAACAGAGGAATAACACATATCAATCAATAGAAAATCCAAAATCAAAGAAAACTCTGTACTTGAAATAGAAGAATATTTTAGGGCTAAAATCAAGTCATATATAGAAATAATAATCCAAGCACCAGTCCTTTTCTTCACAGTCTATAAACTGGTTTCGAGTACTTTTTTAGACAATGTAAATATTAACAAGAAGGTGATATAAGGGAACAAATAAGAAACATTTATTGAAAAAACATGCAAAATGATTGAATATTCACTTTTAGCATATGAAACTAACTAGTATGAAATATATATATATTTTTATATAATAAATATTTTTCATGAGAGATAATCCTATATTAAGTCGTATAATATTTTATTTATATATATTGCTCTCATTATATCTTAACTTATTAAGACCCTTTTCAATAAAACTTGTGAAATATATAGCAAGTCTGTTACTAAAATGCATGTATTAAGTTAAAACTAAAAGAATCATAAATTTTAAATGTGGTTTCTGAATTTCACTTACGAGTATTGAACATTAGTAACACTTTCAAAATTTTGACGAAATTAATGACTATTTTACTTATATTACCAATATATACATATATTAGTGATCAATTGAGTGATTTTGAAATTAAATCTTAATTAGAGCATGCACTTTGATGTTTTCATTAAAAAAACACTTCAAATTAACATGGTTGTCTTCTTATATTAAAATAATGAAGAATGTTTGATTAGTATATATACATACATATAAGACCTAGACATCAAGATAAAGAGTGAAATGTTATATATAGATATATATGCGTACCTGGGTAATCAGATACCTCCCTGAGCACCTTTCTAAAGCTAATAGAAAAATATATATGATTTTGAATATATTAATTAAACACAAATTTTCTTTTGCAGCCAAGATCATAACTATAATACTATACATTACATCCAACTATGTATGTAAATATTCAAATCCATTACGCATTTTGTTGTCAACAAAGTATATTATTAACTAAACTAAATAATATAGATTAAATATATCATACAAAGTTCTATGGCCTGAGTATACTTTGCAGGAAATATATACATACAAAATGAGGCATGATCATGTGCATGCAAATACCAGCATCGAAATGTCCTTGTATTCTCATTCACTAAGAAAGAAGACATAGAATAAAAGTGGATAAAGATGATTTGGATGAGGTAAAAATGAAAAAGAAACAAGGCACATAGGTAGACGAAGAAGGTTTCTTTTTCAGTGCAAACGTAAACCATTAGGTTTTGAATTCATAATCCACATCTGTTTTAGTGTTTGATTTTATGGCACTGAAAAGAAAGAAGTGACTGTAATATAAAGAAATTTGCTAAGGACGTTAGTTATGAAAAAGTTAAAATTATAAAGAAGAATACATTTTAATATTTCAAAAGGTAAAAAAGTAAATTAACACTTTACTTTACTGTAAAATGCTTAAAATAACGTAAAGAAAGATATGACATGTTTGATCACAGAGTAGCCTTAACAATGGTTAAGGTTAGTAGGATCATGCAAATGTGTGTGAAATCTAGGTACAATGAAACAACTAAATATCCAAGCGATAACTTACTTTATATAAATCCAAAAATCATTCACTTGTTGAAACAATGAGCTGCAATTAAAGGTTTACAAGAAATGCATGATCTAAAGTGGGATTTTCAGCTTTAGGTTATGATCTGTCTCGCCATGAGTTTTCTCTTTTGACCCCTTTAGGCATCAAAACATTATCAGATACATAACTTGTGATGACATCTGTTTAAGTTGTCTTGTTGGAGTAGAAATCAGTGTTGAGTGCGTGTGTGTATATGCGGCACACATGCCAATAAGCATGTATATATGTAATTATGCTCACACAGAGAGAGAAAGGGCACAGAAAGTAATAGAAGAAATGTTGATATATATATATATATATATATAGAGAGAGAGAGAGAGAGATAGCCAGAAATCAGTATTGTTCATTATTGAATATAGTTCCAAACGTCACAGTTGAATTTATTCCCGGAAGAGAGTCGGCCAAACACACTTTCCGGCCAAAACCCAAACTGGCATACACATTATTATTCTATTCTATATTATATATATATATATATATATGGCTTTACGTAACGAAGCCAAGCGTTATGATTATTCTACAGAACCTTTAGTCAACAATATCCTAACAAACCTTTCTCCTCACCACATGACCCTCCCCTAAAACATTACTCTACTTCCTCCTTCAACCTTTTCCTTTAGTTTCCCCAAACTCAACATCACTCATCAACATACACTACCACTTCTCAATCATGCATAAACATACATAGATACATATACATAACCAATACAACAATTATATATGTAACCTAATTAATCAACAGCCACTAATTATTCACTGATTACCTCGTGCTGGTTAAAGCTGGTGGAACCGTCACAAGCGTGGCCATGGCCGTCGAATCCGAGTCCCGCCGGCATGTCCATCGAGGAGGAAGAGGCCGTGGCTGCGGTTACGGCGGTGGAGCTGAGTAACACGTTTGGTGCAAAAGACCAATCACAGGAAGGGGCTAATAGCAAGGTGCTAGCGTTTGTGGTGGCAAAACCAATGCATTGTGGTGGTTGGGAAGGGTGAGGAATGGATTGAAGCAACCTGATTTGTCTCTTGAGGAACTTAACATAGCGAATGGCTTCGTCAAGCATTGAAGCAGTGTCCATTTTGGTTCCCCCGGGAACGAGTCTTTGGAGGATGCGGATTTTCTCGCTGATCCTCTCTCTCCTGTGGCGTGCAGCCACGCTCTGAGGGTCGTCGCTGATGCGAACGTTTCTTCTCTTTGGTTTACGGATGGTGGCGGGGTCGATGTCCACCGGTTGCATAGCAGCTATCTTGTACATCATCTCCTTCATGGCTCCCAGCTCTTCTTCCGGCTCCTCGTCTTCTTCCATGCTGTGAACACCCAGTATGTCTCCAAGGAACCCCGAGGAGGAGGGTGGGGCTACAACAGACGAGGTTGTCGTGGGGGGTGTTTGATGCATTTGAAGAAGGTTGGGGTTGTGACTGTGGGGGTAGTTGTTGGACCAAATCCCAGAAGCAAGAGGGTCTTGGACTTGGAGAATAATATGGTCATGATGATGTTGATGTTGATGTTGTTGTTCGTTTGTTTCCATCTTTTCAAGATTCCAAGTGGTGTTCACATTTGTGAATGCACTTGTGGTGGTGTTCTGGTTGGTGTCCATGTCGACCAAATCGACAAATATGAGAAATATGGGATTGGGCTAGCTGCTTCAGATCGGTGTGTTGGTTTTGTTAAAGATTAATTGGCTGAAAAGGAAAGAAAAAAGGCAAGGAAATTAGAAAGAGGTAGCTAGGTAGCAGCATGAAGGAAGAATAAACAGGGTTTAAATTTTGGTGTGATCTTCATCATAGGACTTGAAATGAAACCCCCTTATAAACATAAAATCAAAGTATATGAGTACTACTGGTGCGTATAAGAGGATGACAGCTGTGTGGTTGAATTGAAGGAATAGAAGGTTAATTAGCCTTACCTTGAAGCTTTTATGGGTGTCTCTGAGTTAACATGTTGTAGGATCTTTGATGGGTGTAAAAGGTTTGTAGACCCTAGAGAGGGACCCCATGGATGAGAGAAAGAGGGAGAGCAAGTATTAGGAACGGGTTTTTACTGAAAGGGGGAGTCACTGCAAAAAGCATGTCCATGAATCAATAAAAACAAAAGGTGGTAAAGCAGATTAAAGGAGATTCAATGCGCTCTTCTACGAAATACTATCAATGCTATCTTACCCTTCACACACCAAAACCTAGTTAATCTGCACGGACTCAAAACTTCTATATCTCAATTAATTTAATTTAATTTCCTTGATGGGATTAAAGTCTGTGTCTGCTTTGCTTTTCTTGTTAAGAAAAAAGACCAAGTCAACAAAACAACGCCTTTGTTTTACGTGGAAAACTACCAAAATGGTTATTACCATTACCACAATGTTTTTTAACTCCTGAATCAACGATGATGTTACGAGTTTCGTGTTATTAACTATACTGTCACTATGTAAAATTACAGTTTTTTTTTTCTGAAGCTTGAGAATTAATATATATTTGTTGAAATGGATGTTTTTAATAGCGAGAATGAAGGATTTTGATGAAAATGTGAAGTCAAAGATCCAATTATTATTACTTGAGACATGATAAGACCTTTCCAGAAAATTGACACGACCAAAAATGATGGTATGAAATTTAGATTAGATTAGGTTAAACTGGTATACGAGCGATGACATGAGTGATAGCAGAAAGGTAACGGTGAAAAGAGTTGCACCTAGGAAAGAGTAGATGGGTCTCTCTCTCCAAATTGATTTTTGGGGCACTGAAATCCTAGGGCTGCTTCTCCTTTATTACCATTTTAATGTGCCTCTTGCCATTTGGTATATTCCAGTCTCCTTCAATTCCCTCAATTTCGGGATTGATGAACAGTTACATTGCCACCTCAAACTCACACTCTTACCAAATTTTATTTAAATCAGTAAATATTTATCTGTTATCATTTCTTGCAGAAATATCTTATTTATAACTTTTTTTCTTTAGTTTATCAGCAAAAGCTCCAATTCTTTCTATAAAAAATAATAATGTTTTAGTTTATCTGTTCTTTCAATGTTTCAAGATAAATTAATCACTATTCTGTGAATAACAACACACTTACCAAGAAAAGAGAAGAAACAATGGTGTGTAAAATGTGCAAGTAGTAATTAATGAGAGAGATAAATGACAAGCTCGGAAAAAGATGTACGATGACAAGTTTTTTCACTTCTACTATAACAAGTTACAAATTATTTTAATATACATGAAAAATTATCTGTTTATTTTGTTAATTTCTGTGCCTAAATTAACCTTTAGTGAGTGTAATTCGTCAAACCAATGTTCAATTTTCAATGGTTCAGTATCTTATCCTAATGCCAACAGTTTCGGAAGAATGGAGAATATTTAACACATTCAAAATAAATAGTGTTCATTCAATGTGAATATAATTGCAGCAGAATCCAGCTTTTGAAGTTTAAATTTTGCTTAAAAATAATTATTCAAGATTGACTAATTTATTCTATTAAATTTAATCAAAGTTTGAGTTTGACTCATTATAAACATATTATTTTGTTTGACTAATTTGTGATTTAAGTATAGTTTTTTTTTTTTTTTATGAAAAATTCAAATTATTTTTCATGTGTATTAATATAGCCTTAAAGTTTTTTAATATTAATATGCTATTAAAAATATGTATAAACTTTTTTTTTACCAAAAATAATTCATATGTTAAAAAAAACTAGTGTTTACAAATAAATTAAAGTCAAGTTATTAAAGTTTAGAGTCAACTCATTAAAATAATAAAATTTAATAAAAAGAGTTAATTAATTAATTTATTTAGCTTAGCTAAATGAGTGATTAACAAATTTAACTGAATAATTCATAAATAGTAAGAAAAAAAAAACCAATTCAAAGCTTCTAATTATTTCTTCAACTTATTTTTACTATGATTTCGAAATCAAATTTCTCCAACAGTTTTTAATCAGTATAAATATAAGTATATCTTAATTAAAGTAATTTAACAAATTAATAACAACTAAGATATTGAGAAGAAGAAGGCAATGATAGAAAGAAAAATGATAAGATCACTTATATGAGATATCCACCTTATTGATGTCATGAAAACAGAATTGTGAGGGGTTGGAATTAGAGTCACTAGATTGAAAATATGAGTTTGTCATATAAAATAGGTTTCATTCGAATAATAATGCATAATGTTTATTAGTTTTTCTTTTTTAATATATAGTTTGGGAGAATTCAATTATCTCCATTTAATATATTTAATTTTGCTGCTAAAAAATGAAAATGGAATCCAGTGAATATGCCAGAGTCTAAGTTATCTAAAAAATAATATATATATATATATATATATATATATATATATATATATATATATATATATATATATAAAGGTTATGTTAGATATGATTATGTACATGACATATAAGTTATAAGTTAGTAAAAAAAATATAAAATACATGAATTATTTACAATAACATGCAACAATTATTAAAATAAAAATAAAATAATTAAATAAATAAATAATGATGCTTACATTTCACCATTAATGTCTTTATGTGATGGATGGAATAAGTAATTGCTAAGTAAATTACATATTCGAATGAATTTTTTAGGTATGACTCTTAATTAAAAAAAGAAAGTGTTTGCTTAATATTTTAACATTTTAGAAATAATTAGTTTATAATCTTAGTTAACTAAGGCGGGAAAAAAATATTTTTTTTACCCAGAAAAGTGACAAAGAATTTGTTATTCTTTTCTATCAATGTGAATTTTTTTATTATTGTAATTGTCACGAATGTCAAAACATTCTTTATGCCAAACAATAACTCAGAACACTGGTTAAACATTAATATATATATTTTTTTAAATCGTTGTAAAATTATTAATAATCTTAAAAGTTATATTTTTAATATAATTCTATAATTTTATATTTTTTGCCCTTATAAAGAATAACTTATAAAGTGCAATACTTATATCATAAAACAAAATTAATTAATTTTATTTAAACTCTATTAATAATTAAGATATTCAAAATATAATTCATTTTTTAATAAATACATGTGATAATTACTAAAATAAAAATTACATGTTTTTAAACATCATTAATAGAGTTCAAATAAAATTATAGCATTAAAATTATTGTACTGAAATAATTGTTATTTATTTTATTATGCTAAAAATAAAAATATGTTAATATTTATTATTTTAGCTCTCCTTATAATGTTTCATGTTTGAATCTATCCAATAAATGCTACCTATTAGAAAAGGTCAGACCCAACGACTACATTTTGATGAAAATTTAGTTTCATGTTAAATCATTATATGGTAGTTACAATAATAAATTTCAGTCATAAACTGTAATTAAAAGTAAATTATTTCATTTAAGTTATAAGCTACTTTGTTTACTTATAGATTCATTTTCGTATTATTTAATTATCTAATTTATAAACTTTCAATTCTTCAGTTTCTAACTTATATATATATATATATAGATCTTGTAATAGTTTTTTAGTTAGTATTGTCATCACTTCATATAATAATTATACATAAGATTATGTCTCATCTTTTGGTATTATATATTAAAAAATCGCATAACTTGTATAGATATCATAATGTCAATTTATAATAAAAAAAATTAATTGTCAATATTATTATTTTGTTTTTTGTTTTTACTTTGGCACATAAGTGTCTGGTTAGATCTTGTGTAGGTGAATGAAAAACCTTTTTTTTAAATATATATATATATATATATATATATATATATATATATATATATATATATATATACACACACACACACACTATATTTACAAATAAAACTTGAGGAAATTTTTACAAAACATCTTTTACCCTTTTTATAAGAACCTTTTAAAGCTTGGGCCGGTACCTTTTATTATTCCCTCAAATTATCAATTATATATATGCAATGTTAATTGAACTAAAAAAAATTAGCATTAATAGTTTTAAGTATATATAAAAAATATTGTTAAGAATTTTAATATTTATTTATGAGTAGAAATTAAAGACGAGTGAAATAATTTATAATATTAGAGGCAGTTAATTAAAACGGTTCAGAAGTTTTGTATAATTTGGTTGGGTATAAGAAGACAATTCCATAGTTATAATTAATTTTAACATGAGGCGAATGTGTCGTATATACATAATGATGGATTAAAAGCATTGGTCATTAATGTCAAAATATATGATTGAAATACCAAATCATTGATGATGAGTATATTTAATGAGAAATTAGCCTACCACCAAATAATTTCGTGTTCTTGGAGGCAACCTAATCTTTGAAAAAAGAAGCTGATGCTGTATTTCCAAAAGTGGAAGGAAAATGAAAACTTGAAAAACCCATTTAATATCTGGCATCGACGCACCTCGAGCTCCTTCAATGTTGATGTCATATTGTTCAATAAAAGAAAACCGATCAAAGGTTGATCGGTCATCGAAATTAAAGAAGCTTGACATCAAAACACGAACTAATTCAAGACATGTGCTTAGCCAGATTCAAACCTAATTAATGAAGCAATAATGGATGCATTTAAGGTTAGAGAAACGATGGCGTCTGCAAATAATTCCAGGTTTTGAAGCAGCTGACAGATCTTTCTGTTTCTGGAGCAGGAAAATAGTTACGTTACTTGATATATGTAGATGAATTGAATTCTGAATTATTTATCGTACATATGTTGTTGGGTTGTGCTGCTATCTTTATGATGATTATCGCAGAAGCAGTGTAACAAGTTATGTAATGTTATAGCAGCACTTAGAAGAAAAGCGAGAAGAAGCAAGAAAGAAACGAACGTTACATCAGCTAGGTTGATGCATGATGTATGATGAGAGAGGGTGGGGAACACAGCAGTGTGTGATGATTTCTTCTTGTGTTATTATTTTCTGAGTTAATAATAATTTTTCAGACTTCTCAAGTACAACAACACACACACACAAACTCACACACCTGCGCATGACTTTCACTGTGTCTATATATATATATATTATAATTCTATGTTGTTGTTCTATGCGCATGCACAAAGCAATCATTTTTTGATGGCTACGCTTTCCTTCCTCATCCATCACACTTAATTGCCTTTGCTCACAAAAACAAATCTATCGCAGGTTTCGCTCCTTTCCTTTTGCTTTTCTCTCTCTCTCCTTAGATGTTTAATTACATAAATGAATAAGCAAAAGATAATAATGTAAGATACGTAAACCCTAATTTCCTTTGCAGACGTCAAGCATGAATTCACCCCATACTATTTACTTAATTATGGAAAGATATTTTTGTTCAATGATTTGGTCTGATCCTGTAAACTAATTAGAATTGTTATGTTTTAGTTTCCGAATTGCTTTGGTTGTTAGGAAATTATTGCGGCATCGATTACATTTATGTAGCATCCATGTGAATGTACGTGCAGTGTTTGTATATTGGGATGAAATTTATTGAGATGTACAAGAGCATTGATTAATAGGCAGAGTGATGAGTAAAAAAGAAGAAAAATTTAGGCAATAAAAATGAAAGTTAAAAATATTGTATATAGGTAGTTGGCGTTGAAAAAATGGTTAATATATATATAGGAATTAATGTAAGAGCATAAAAAGGGAGGGGAAATGGCCATAGAGAAGGATAGTGACTTTTGAGAATAGTTATGTATAAATGGAAGAAGATAGATGTTTACGAGGAGGATTGGGTGAGATCTGACACAACCCCATGCATTCACTTTGAGAGAGCACCATACCAAAGAGTCATCGAATTCAACTCTTTCTCTTCAAAATGGCCTCCTCAGAGTCCGGACTATAGTGACTTGCTTAGACTCAGCAATTTCACATTTCCTCTTTTGGAAAAAGTACTCAAAAGTTCTTCTTCCCTTGTTTGCTTCATTAATAGCCTTTCGAAAGCTCTTCTTTTGAGTTCTATCCTAACCATTTTTCCTTTTTTTTTCACATCACATTCCTCTTCTCGTTTCCTTTCAACCACCATAACGGAACTTCTCCTTCCTTTCAATAATACTAAACCATCCATCCTCCTACTCCCACTATCAATATATATACCATTATTACATCATATTTCAATCATCCATCTAACTATAAATCCATACACACGCCACCCAACTTTAACAATACATATTCAAATAATTGTGTGATCTTATTATGTCATTTCGATTCTTTATATCCACAACAAGTCACTTGACTAAAAAAAAACATTTAATTATTGGTTCAATTAAAAAATATACAAATTTTGAATTTCAATTGACAAAAAAGAATTGATAGAAGGTCGATTGTAAATATCTAAATTTAAGAAGAATTTAAAACTTAATTAAGACTAATTTAAATTATAAAATAATTCTTAACATCTATAGAAGAATCTTAGTTAGTACAAGCTAAAAAGTAATAATCATGATAATGTCTTAGTGGTAGACAAACCAATGATTCTCAATCAAGATCACAATAAAAATAGGAAAAGAAAAGAGCATGGATTCAAATATATTTAAAATTTAAAATTCTCATTTTTTTTAAAATGAAGTTTAATATTCTCAAATTACATGTAATTCAATGAAATTTATTAATTATTGTTATAACATATTTCATTTTTTTATATAAAAAAAATCACCTTTTAAAAATTCTTGATCTGAAATTCTGTTTTATTAATACCTAACACTATATTTTTGCCTTTATTTATAAATTCATTATTACACTTTATTCCTATAATGTATAAAAAGTATTTTATTTGATTATTAGTTTATCATCTTCTTTTATTGAAGGTCTTTCTAAAGTAATAAAAAAGTTTTAGCACGAAGTATCAATTGGTCTAAGATGCAAATTTAGAAGGATCGACAATATTCTATAGTGTAAGAAAAAAGTGTTCTAACGTATTCCTTCTCGTGTGGGCTACTCATAACCCTAATCGAAAGCATTAATGCTATGAAAACAAAGACAATAAATTGTCAAAAAAAAATAAAAATAAAGACACTAAATTAATTGCTGTTGCCAAAAGTCTTATCCAGTTATCATCAAACTTCATTTTGTTAGCATCGTGGATTACATGTGAATTTCATAATTTTAATTAACGTGTTCCATGTTTTATTTGCTTAAATTGATTGTATAAATTTCATTGCAAAAAAAAAAATTGAAAATAGAAAATTCAAAAGATCTTATATATTTTAGATCAATTACATATATTGGTTTATTAAAATTTAAGATAGCATTCAATGATAATAAAAAAGAAAAAGTGGATTTGATTTATTGATAAAGCTTAAAAGATAGATACAAAAAAGATGAGAAAGAAAAGTGATGTTGAATAAATAAATTAAAATAATATTGATGGTAATAAATTTTGGATATTTGTGGGGAGAGAGAGGAGGAGGCATGATATGATTAGTCAATTAGCATCTTTTGAAACTAGATTGATCTGATCTGATAAAGTTAAAGTCAGAAACTCTCATTATTATACTCTTTTCACATGATAAGACGCTTCAAAATCCTTTGCAAACATACATCATTTTGCTTAGTAGACTTATCATTAGACAATCTACTCAAGATTTTCTATTGTTTTATAGCATCACAATTTATTACAAAATGTACAATCTTTATATTTAGTTTCTTTAATTCAAATGCTTTTCGTTCCCACATAAGAACAAAAATGCATGTCAATGGTAGCATATGGGATTTAATTTTTGTTTGGATTTGGAGAGGATGGAAAGAAAAAGAAAGGAGAAAAACAATGAAGTTAATTATTTGACTTAAGACAATTGAGTGAATTTATAAGAAAATTTTGTAATTGATTTGACTAATGTGATAAAATAAAAGAATTATAAAATAATTTACTTTAGAGAATAATTTTTTAAAATATAAATTAAAGTTAATTAGAAATAAAAAAAATAGTATAAAATTTAACAAAAGAATTTATGATTTTAATAAATTATTTAAATATGTACCTATTTTTTCGTAAATAATGTTTAGAATGAAAAGTTCTATTATTATAGCATCTATTTTCTCTCATTTTATATGTTTTCTATTTTAATAGTAAAATTATTCTTTTTCATATGTAGAAACAGACATAGCCTTACAAAAGATTTAAGAATGCAATCAAGATAAAAAGAATTAAAAAACAAACAAACTATTAATCCTTCATTAGGATAATTATCAATTAATATAAAATATTTGAAAAAATATAAATATTTTTAATGCGTATTACTTTTTATATAAAGTACTTTCACAATTATTTACATTATATATAAGTTTTGGGTAAGTTGTGTGCGGCATGTAAATTCAAAACAGAAGTCGTGTTGCAAATAATTTGAAACGAAGTCGTGCTCATCAAAAAAACAACTTCCAATTTTAATATTTTCCAAATTAAAAACCGTGAATGCTTTAAATGACTTTTTCATCTTTCAATTATCGGTTTGCATTATTTTATTTTTCTTTCTATTTCTATATAACACGACTTCTCTTTCCTAATTTATTTTTTTTTCTAACGTTTTCATATTTTACAAGATTTTGATATAAACATATATTTTTTTTAAATTAATTTTTAATAATTTGATCAATTGGGTTTCTAAATTTTTATCCAATCATATATCTTTTAATTTTAAGATATTTATTTTAATAAGTTATTTTTTTATAATCTTTTATGTCTTAAAACATTTTTTTAGTAATTTGATTAAAAAGAATTTTAAATCTTTTTTTTTGTGTAAACAATTTTTTTCTTCAAGATATTTTTAATATTTAGATTGACATAAAAGAATTAAATAGTATAAAAATTAGAACTTTTTATTTTAATTTGTTAATCAAATTATTAAAAATGAATTTACACAAAAATTTAAAATACTTAAAACTCTTTTTCAATCAAATTATTAAATTATTAAAATAAACATCTTAAAATTAAAAAATATGATTATATTCAATTTTCAAAAAATTATTAAAAAAATTAGAAAATATAAAAAAAAGTTAGGAAAAAAAATAATTATAAAAGAGAAGTCGTGTTTTTAATGTACAAGTTCTATAGTTATAATAATAAAATAATAAAACATGATAATTAAGCCTTGAAGAAGTTTTTCAAAACATTCATAACCTGTATTTTGAAAAATATCAAATTTTTAAAATTTTCACTAACACAAATATAAAACATTTTTTAAAGTCATTCGTTCCTCGCACAACTTACTCAAATCGTGTAATATTTTTCAAATCTACTCATTTATGTAATTTCTGGATAAATTTGCACCATAAAAATAAAAAATATTTAATCAACTTATTTGAGTTTGAGGAAAAATCATAAAAAAAAAGGTTTATTCTTTGTCTTTCTTCTTCACTTAAGAAAAAATTTCTTGCTTGAATGAGAAAACTATCATATTATTCAAGTAAGAAAATTCCATACAATTTTATACAATGCTTAAGTGAGAAAAATGTTGTTCAAACAAAAAAAAGTTTCACACAAAACATTTAACTCAATGCACTAATCCAAATATCAATAAATTATGAAGAAATTGAAACAAAAATCAAATTATAAACTCATTTTACTTCTAAAAGAAAAAAACCAAAAACTGCATAAAGCTAGTGAAATCCTAAGATAAATTAATCCATAAATAAAACATGACATTACAAATACTAAGTAGAGATCAATTTATTCAAGTTAGATATCACATGCAAGCATAGCAAACACATACAAACAAGAATGAAGGGGAAGAAAAATTATTTTAAGATAAAATGTCAGCAATTCATATTGTTTTAAACTCTCCTTCTATATAGTAACTTTTGATGGAAGAAAATTATAAATTGTTTCAAAATTTTGGGAAAAAAATATAAAAAAAATATATAAACTTATTTTAATAAGATATTATAATGATTAAGTAAAGAAAAGAAAGAGTAATAGGAAACTAAGGATCTAGACATTAATTTTAATAAGATATTATAAAGTTATTTTTGAAGAGATTGTTTAATTAAAAATATAGATAGAAAGATAATTGAAAAGAATAAGATATATATAAGTGATTGAATGCAGAGGAGAATCTAGTTAAATTTTGATAAAGTTTAGAAAGGACGAATTTTAACCAGAAATAGGCAATCAAGAATGGATATTTGAAAAAGAAGGCAGGGAAATTATGGTCTGCTCTGGCATTATTTCAACTTAGCTACAACTCATAGGAAATTAGGGGATAGAGAAAATCATGATGATTTGATATTTATATAAATAAATAATATTTTTAATGAACACGTGATTTTTAAATATGGTTCTCCTTAATTGATCACAATTTTAAATAATCACCCGAACCAAGTATAAAGTTCAAATATATCTGACTTGGTTTTAATTTAATATTAAATTTAATATAAAAATAAACATTATGTAGTGAAAAATGTTAAATAGGGATATATGGTTGGATTTTGTATAATTTTATTTTATTTATAATTTTAATTTTCCTTTGTATAGATAAATAAATTTAGGTTCGAAAGTAAAACACAATTATAAGTAAAACAACATTTAAGAGATATGGTTTTATAAATTTTTTAGTTGCTAATTAATCCTAAACATATATTATGTTTTTTATTTTTAATCCAAAATCTGGACCAATTATTTAATTGGGGAAAATTATATTCAAAAAATAAAAAAAAATAATTTTGATTGATTTTAAAATTTTTGGACTGGTTTACAATTTTTTTTATTGATTTGGTTTTAAACACTCTTATAGCCAATTTATAAATTTAGTGTTTCTTTATTAAATGAATTTAGTAAGAAATAATAAGCTACCTTGATTACACTGAACTCAAGTGGATGAAATTCAAATGTAGGCCTCCTGAAATATTATCTTTAATTATTTGTTGATAAGATAGAGATGGTTAAAAATTTGTACTATTATTCACACACAAAATAGTTGTCTGTTTTGAAAAAAAAAATCTTATAATTATTACACCAAGTTTTCTAAATCTAATGAATTTCTTTATAAAAGAAACCGAATTTTTATGAATAAAATTTTTTGGTACATATAAAATCTTTTCTATAAAGTAGAATTATAGATTATTTATTGATGATAAAAACTTGTAGATAAAATACTTATTTATAAATTTCACTAATAAATAAGATAGTCTATTCATAATTATTGATGACTAAAAATTGGTTGATAATCACAAATAAAAAGAAAAAAAACTCATTATTAAAAATTTGTAATTTAAATTCATTAATAAATATTCATCCGTAATTATGGTGAAATTTTTTTGTTAATAAAGTTTATAAGAAAATATCAGATTTAGTAATTTTATTTTTACTTTTCATTTTTTTCTTTTATTTTTTCTTTTCTTTATCTATTATTTTTTTCTTATATTTTTTTTTATTCTCGTGTTGTATGTTGTTTTTTTTACTATTTTTGACTTCTCTTTTTCCTATTATTTGTCTTTTGTCATTGTCATCATTACTATCATCATTATTTTGGGTGTCACTGTCTCCTTTCCTTTTTCTTTCTCCCCCTCTCCTCTGTTATTGTCATCATCATTGTCATCGCCATTACAGGTGTTATCTTTTTTTTTCTTCTTTCTCCTCCTATTCCTCATACTCATCCTCCTTTGCTATTACTATCATAGTTGTCATCGCCACTACCACCATCTTCCCTTTTTCTTTTTCTTCTTTCTCTTTCACTTCCTTTTTCTCCTTGTTCTTCTTCTTTCCTCCTTACCTATCTTCATTTAATTTATAACACATATTTCTTTAAGGTTTAATACCTATTTTGCTCTTCTTATTTGTTAGTTTTGTTCAAAGTGATCGTCTTATTTTTGAGTTGTTCAAAGTGGTCCCAACTTTTTTAAAAACAGTTTAAAAATTGATCATTTTTGCTGACGGTGTTAAAAACGCTAATGACATAATGTTCATCTTAGCTAATATTCAATGAGTTGTCAAACTTTAAAATATGTGGCAATATTAAAAGTTTAAATTATTCAATTAAAAGTTTACAAACACACTCACATCAGAGCAAGGAAAATGTTAAGAGGGAAATATCCCTATTTCCACACTTCATTCACATAACATCATAATCTTCATTAAAAAGCAAAGGTAGGAGCCCCACCATTCTTGACTACTATTTAGACTCACATTAGTTCCATCATAATTTCATTTTCATCATCCATGTCCAATATATAACACACCCCCATATCACAACCATCTTCAACTACCAACACATTCATCCATTGCCTTACAATTTTATGAACCCCATACACGTCAATTCGTCGTCATCTTCAAATTTCAATCCTTCTCTCATTTCCAACAATTCTTTATCCTTTATATATCAAATTTTAATGAATATCCCCAATTTGGTGAGATTGGTCTTTAATTTGGCGTGAGAGCTCCTTCATTCTTCCATCAACCACGAATCCTCCATTGCTTGCAGCAAATCGTAAATCTCCAATTTCCAGAAACCCTAAATCCCCAATTTTTAGAAACCTTCATCGTCAACCATGAGAACCCCCAAATTCGCAAATCAATCTCGCGACTTTCTCCTCCATCAGAAACCAAATCGCGCTCACAAGAACCTCACAAGCAACACCGCGGATCATTGTTCTCTTTCAACCTTCAAGCAACATTGTTCTCATGCAACCATCCTCTTCCACCTTCTTCTAGCGTGAACTTTAGCCACTGTCGCGCCTCGTATTCGCAATACAACATGTAAGAAACCCAAATACAGAAAACTCCAATGTCCAAAACCCAAATCGCTTAAATCGAACAACCTAAAAACAGAGAAATTGTCACATCAATTGGACTAATGTTGTCATGTACATCAAAACTGGATATCTCATTGAATATTAGCTAAGGTGAACATTCTGTTGTTAGCTTTTTTTAAGTTGGTCAGCAAAAAGGAATAATTTAAAGAGTTTTTATAAAAGTTGAAACCACTTTAAACAACTCAAAAATAAGATGATCACTTTGAATAAGACTAACAAATAAAATGATCAAAATAAGTATTAAACATGTCTTTAAATTTAACTAGAAAATTAGTGTTTATTTAATAATGAAAATATCACCAAATTTAAAAAAAAAATACAATCATTGATGTATTTTCAAAAAAATTCAATTATCAATAAATTTAAAAAAGATCATTATTGAAAAATTTATCAACACATTATCAAAGCTAATGTGGGAACTTTGACCCCATTTTCCAATGAAAATAATTATTAGTATTAAAAATTATGCATTACCAAAATATTTTACAGACATATCAAACAGCAATTAAAATCTTAAAATCCATTTGATAAATTGTTAGTAAATTTTATTTTACCAACAAATTTTTTTAATTCTCAATAAATATTATTTTATCATTTTTTTTTTCTTATCAATCAAATTTTATCAATAATATAATATTTTTTGTAGTATTTTAATATATATATATATATATTTAAAAAAATATAAAATTAAAAGAATTAAAACAAGTAGAAGAAAATAATGGACCAAATCATCAACACATCCTTTAATAGTATAGGTTAGAATTTTCAGTCTGTTTATTTTTATGTGTATTAATCCAACACGTTGCATTTGTAGGGATGAAAATCATTTTGGTCGAAATAAATGAGTATAAATAATAATTTTATAATTTTATTTCTTAAGATAAATAATATCCATAATTTTACAATGTATAATTTTTAAGTTTAAATCTATTAAAAATAAAGATGACTTTACACAAAAGAAAAAAAAATATAAATAAGGAAATGAACTCAAAAGAAAATAAGATTAAACAAGTTGTTTAGAAGAAATATACACAACAATATGTTATGTTTGTTGGTGTTGTTAGATTTTAAAAATTGAAGTAATTGTACAACTTAAATCATCATTAAGTATAAGTTATGTAAAATGAAGCTAAGCAAACTACCATATTAAAATACTCAACTCGATCGACATTTTCTCTTACAAGTTTACAAACTAACTCCATGATTCGCCCCACATTTCATTCGTATTCAATTTTAATTTTAACATACAAAGTTAATGGTTTTGCATTTCATGTGTACAGCACAACCCTCAAAACACAAGGTAACATAGGATTCGAGAGACTACAAACTCGAGTGTTGTTTACTATGTTGGAAATTAGGTTTCAGTACAATACAAACTCAAGTTAAAGTTGTCTCTTCCCTTGTATGCATCAAACAGGTAAATGAAAATAATACTTGTAAAGATAGATCACACGTTACAGTTACAGCTCTGGGTTATAACTAATATCTAATAACACTGGCCACCCAAAGCTTTACCCTGAGAAATACAACAAAACAATAAACCACTTTGTTTCTGCATACAAAATGTACATACATTTGTTGCCAAGTTTCTGCATTATACTATCATCTGATCTCAATGGAAACATAATATGCAAGGAACAAATAATGTACTTGCACTAAGTCTTCTGAAACTTTTCCACATATGCCTGCAGCCAAATGAAGAATAATTATAAGTTGGACGTCTCAATCATAACTTATAAAATGAAACTTCTTCTGGAGTTGCATGCATTTTTATTCACATTCATCTGCACTATCCTAATTAAATGGAAGCCAAGATATTCATTTATATGATGAAAATCTTGAGAATAACCACTGACCTGTACAAGTTTGTCAATCTTTGTTTTTGATACTGATAAATAACGGTCAATTTGCTCTTTTGTCTGAGGAATATGTGGCGGCTGCACTGTATCAGTAACTTTGTCAGCAACTTTCTTCACAATTGTTTTATAATCTTCTTTTTTTATTTTTCCACATTTCCACGCTGGATCCAAAAGCTCCTTAACGAACTCAACCAATTCAAATTTAAATGCCTGAATTCCTTGCACATCCTTCACTGTCTTTGCGTCCTCAGGTTCACATGTAGAAGAACTTGGCTTTCCTTCAGCTACCATTTTGTTTTTCTCGTTACCATCCTCAACATTTTCACCTTTCTGCAACTCAATTGAATGTTCACTCTTGACAAGCTGTTCTTCTGAAAAGGCAGACTTTTTAGACTCATCAAAATGTTGTACTGAATCAGATAACAATGATGGAATTTCTGCTGTATCTTTTGTGATATCTTGACTTGGAGAAATGGTGGGGACCACCTTTTTTTCATTAGCAATCATCGACTCTCTAAACTTACGTCTTGGATCTCGCGGCTTTAGGAGTCCAACAGCAGGACCTGGTTTGGTGGATGTTATGGAAACAGGGTTACCTGACTCTTCAGTTTTGCTTTGGAAGGGAGTGCCCTTTGGATCTAAAGAAACAGAAGGAGTAGAAATTTTTGGGAGCTGCAGAATGGCTCCAAAGATATATAACAGAGAGGCTGAAAAAAGTGGAGCTAGTAGCTCTTTCGTTATCATGTTTTGAATTGGAGGATTACTTGAACCAACTTGTGGTATGTTTGCATCCATGACATTTGCCCCAGTTGTCTGTTTTTCCTCAGCAAACACTTCCTGGTTCTGCACACTTTCAATAGTTCTCACACTTGGAGGAACAGTGGAAGGTGCTAATTGACTTTGTCCAACTTCCTCACAGCTTGAAGATTGCGAAACATTTACATTCTGATGAATTACTTGTTCTGGCATAATGGTACAAAAAATTAGGATTATGTATGAATCTGCAACTTTGATTTATCCATCATATTCCAAAAAAAAATGTCTTCTTTTACATCAAGAAATTAGATAGTTATTTTTTATAGACAAGGATGCATAATGAGTGGAACATCAAGCACGTGATTACCTGGAGAAACTTGTTGCTTACTCTGCTCATGCTCTTCTTTAATAGGGATGGGAGATGTCACACCATAATTCCAATTATGAGACATTTCTTCATTACCAGGCCAAATGTCTGCGCCTACTGACTGACAAGTGTGAACATTGGAACTATCATTTTTGGCCTCCTTCACATCACTTGAAAATGCTGATTCACCATGCACTGTGTTCTTGTCTAAGCTATGGCCCCGTTCATCATCAACCGGCAAAGTATTAAATCCAGGTTCTGGGTCAACCATAATTCCTTTTTTGTTATCTGCACCAGCCACACTACCATCTAAATCCTGTCCATCACTTGATTTTGGCCTATCCAAAGCCTGATCTCCACCACTGCTCCTTAACAAATCATTCTTGAAGCCTCTACTTGGGCTCCCACATGCTTGCCTATCATGAGAAAATCTACAATCTTTACCATATCGACAATTCCCAAATGCATAAAATTTGCAAGGAATGTCACTTCTCTGGTTTCTACCATGTGGACCACCTTTCTCGAAAGAGCCCCCTCTGCACTCTCTATCAATTTCCATTTCCCCAGTTGATTCGTCGATAGAAGCTTTATTGAACTTGCTAGAATTTTCATGATGCATATACTTGCATGATTCTCCCATTCTACACCTTTCATTTTCACAGTTCATGCAAGTTCCTTTAGATCTTCCACTTGGACTAGAATATAAGAGAGATCCATTTTGATTGTCACCGTGAAGGAAGTGACATTTACTTCCTCTTCTGCATTTCCCATCAGCAAAATATCTACATGCTGCCCTCATTCCACGTCTATCATTGGTTCTTGAATCCCACCTAAAATTACGAGGGCTCCTGCTCCTGCTCCTGCTCCGGCTTGGGCTGCTACTTCTACTGCAAAGAAAGTCAGACAAGTAAGAAAGCTAGTTTTATACAGAATGTATGCATGCCACGTCAAAGAAGAAAATTCTCTTGAGAACGGAGTAGTTTGAGTTTTACATCTACCATGTTGTTACTGATATAAAATATAAAGCAGTCCAAAAGTATCAAAAACACCTGGAAATTTACAGAGTTGAGTATAGACCCAGAGGCATTAGACAAACACAATCTGAAACCACCGGATGGAACATGACATTCATTCATCTTAATAAGATAAGTTTGAAAATTGTTTTGACACGTAAGTTTATCTAAAAGACCAAGTTTTTAGCATATGTTTTTTGAATGTTGTATAAATAGAAAGATAAAAAACCATTCCAACATCACAATTTATTGTGTGATCATTTATACAGCTAAAGAAATAGAGGACTTAATGTATCAATCGTCACAATTCATGCAAGATCCCCATCTTACTGACTATATCATGCGTATACAAGCATGGAAACTTACATGAAAGAGAAAAGAAGAATCATTAGCCATACATAATAACATTTGTGAAACAACCGCGTTTTTGTCAAGTAAGCAAAGTATAGGCAGTGCTTACTTGTTTGGTCAGCATTCAGTTCAGGAAGTTTCTTTTCACATTAATTATCATTCTCAATGGAATCATATAACTTTCAAACGTGTTTAAACATAGTACTCAGTTCCCAGAGGTGACAAAGCATTCTCATGAGCATCGGCACAAAATAATATGCCTGTTGTGGTATCTTCATAGAATTTGTTCTCATAAAACACATCACTTAGGCTCATCAAGTTTCCATTAATTTTCAGATATAGGATTAGTGCAGATGTTAAGTGGAGAAACAAACCTGTCTGACCTACTGCAACCAGTTTTTGGGGATTGACTGTACTTATTTTCTAAATTTTCATTTACAGGAGACAATTCCATTTTGTTACTTCCATCAGTGTTTTGCGTATCCGAAACTCTGTCATCTTTACTCACAACAATGTCATCCTTATTTGAACACCTGCCTCCAGAAAAAGATTCCTCGTTTGAAAATCCCATTCTTGGATTTAAGTTATCGTTTCTCTCCAAATAGGAAGAGTTTGAATTGTTGCTACTAGTAGTACCTGTAGATGACCCAGACTACAATTATGGTGTGTTCGTAAGTAAAACACTGGAATGATATAGATGCTTATTATCAAATTTATGAAAAGAAAAACTGTTCTTTTTCATTAGATTTTAGTCTTTTTTGTAAAACAATTTAAAATCTTTCATATCTTGTATTGCAGAGATCAAATTGACATGACAAAATTTCAGAGACAAAAAATTTTCATACAAGTACTTAAAGTCAGTTAACCCATTTAAAGAGTTGAACAATTTGTGGACAGTGACAGACAAACAATTAGGTTGCATATATTAACTACTAAGTTCAGAATTTAAAAAAGATTTTGCTGCCATACCATAAGATGCAAATTCAGGTCCATCTCCTGAATCCAACTTTGAAGAGGTGTTTCTGCCGTTTCCGCTCATCTCAATCTCCAAAGCCTTAAAGCTTCACTTTGAAAGATGCAGAATGCTCTGATTCAGATAAAACAACAACATCATCGACAAAAGTAAAATAAAATAAAACACGAACATGAAATCTATCCTCATTCTTCTAATATCCTTCACTAAAGGAACGTGGCATGCCAGAAATAGGAACAGCATGAATATCAAATGAATGAGAGTGTGTACATTTTTAATAGGGAATAATCATTAATGCAAACAGTTCCATCAAAAGTTTCCAGGATTCAGCCTTATCAAAATTCGCACTTAAAATCAACCATACAAGATACAAATATAAGTGACCATTTTAAAACGAAAAAAAATTAGTCAACGAGAATAAGAACATACAACAGGAAGGAGGATTTCGCTTCCCTCATACTAGCCAAAACAAGAAGGAAAAAGAAGACAATATAAAAGCAAACAACTTAAAGAATTTCTCTAATGTTTAGCCCATATCACAAATAAATCCCCTCAGATGAAGAAACTTTGAGGGGAAGAAGTCCACATCACAGGGTGTTTAAATTGCAGCTCCAAATTCTAAGATATGTAGAGGATGGTATCTTTCATTTCTTATGCTTCTCGAACATACGGTCTGCTATAACTTTTGTATCATCTGAAAGAACTGAGAGATGAACTTAAAGAAATTTATCTTTATCACTGAAGGTTACATCATTCACATAGTGGATGAACTTAAAGAAATTTATCTTTATTGAATTGAACTTCTTCGATGTTGTTTTCTTGCGGAAGAATAGGAAACATATATAGACTGCTACATTGAGTGCACTTGAGGGTAGAAGGTATAATTCGAACTTTTACAGCAAACATTAAATACCATGACAGACAAACCTAAATTTAACATTTTGGTATGAAGAATGCAGGAAACAACAGAAGCAATACCATGATTAAAGATGATGGCGAAACCATAGAACAAGAGGTATGTCATTGCTAGGTAGGTTAAGGTAGAATATCATACAGTACTGTAATGCATTAACATTACTATATTAGCTTAAAACTATCTTTATGTTAAAAGTTTATAGTAATGGACATAATTAAGGTGCCCGATAGGTTAAATAGCATTTACATGCATACATTTTGTAATTCTAAGAATATCCAAAGATCATTCAGATTCAAGCATAAAATAAAGAAATGCATGTTAAAATAATTGTTCACAAAGATGAGCAAGAAAAGTTTCTTTTGATTCTTGGATTTTTGGTGTGTACTAATCATCAAAGTGGAGTCTTTGATTCCTTCTTGGAAGTTTCTTCGTAGCCATCAAGTTAATAAAGATGTTGAAGATCACAATGCTCAGGTTTTGGAGAAATTAATCTGTTTCTTCTGTTGAGGAAACAGTAATTCTCACTTGACAATACCTCAGAATTCCCTAGCACATGCATGAAGGGTGACGTTGCTACCAAAATCCCTGAGGAGTATCTTGCAAGACTTGAAGGATAATAATTTTGACTAAAGAAGGTTCTGCCCTTAAAAGCTGCTGATAAAGAGTTGTAGAGATTTGGAACCTTATTCTTTGAATGGTCTTTAGGGTCTCTTGGTACGTGCTGTTTTGAATTCTCCTTCGCATCAATGGATGATTTTAAAGAGTTCTCTACGCTGTTTCTTGGAGTCTTATACCTGACATTCTTCAACTTTTTCTATGGACTCCTGAATTCAGTCCTTTCAAACAAAGACAGTCACGTTCAAGTCTTGGTTAGGATTCTTATATTGTCCAAAATATACTGTCGAGCAAAAGCTATTTTTGGTTAGATATTGGGATTCAATTTTGTAGGGTTGAAGTATAAGTTCAAGGTTTTATATTATATAAAATTAGACAAGATGGAAAATATATATGAAAAAAAATAAACATTATCTCTTCTTTCATGTTCTCTTACAGAGTTAATTTATAACTCATTTCCTACTAATTATGTTTTATTTACTTTAGTTAGTTTAATTGTATCAATCATACGGTTGAATTATGAATTTACTTTGACTCTTTTGATGGATTTGTAATTTAAATATATTGGATAATCTTTTATTAACACGTATGTTATGATGGTGCTGATAAAAAAAAAATATCAGGATTTAGTCTTAGGCTTTTACTTCCTTCACCCTTATAATTCTTTTGAGCATCCCTCAAATTTCAAAATGACATTTTTTTCCTTAAAAAAAGTGACTTCCAAATGATATTTTGGAATTTTCGGAATAAGATTTTCGAAACAAAATTTTCGAAATAAAATTTTGGAACAAGATTTCTGGAATGTGATTTTTAGAATAAAATTTTCAGAACATATGAAATGTGTTCCATAATATGTTTTTGAGAATGAGATTTCCAAAATAAATGTTTCGAAACGTATATAGTGCATTTTGGAATGATTTTTCTGTAAACCTCTACATGAAATAAGTTTTGAAAAGAATTTTTCGGAATGATTTTTTATTTCTTTTTTGCATTTTCTCTATTCTTTCCCTGAAAGGTTGTCCCACCCTTGTTTTTTTTTCTATAGCAGCGACACAACACAAAAACAACGATTATGGTAAAAATAGTGGTGCATGATGGAGTGGTAAAGGGTGTTTGAGCCTTTTCCCTCTTATTATATAGGTGCAATTGGTAGTTGTGGATGGTGTAGGAATCAATAGCCTCGACCTTAAAACAGTGTGTACACAAAACTGATCTCTTTTGGTTCACCACTCTTTTTTTATGTCATAGTTTTGTTTTATGTTGTTATGGTTTAAGTTACCTTTCTTTAATAATGATATTTAGAACATTTTTTTAATTATTATAAGCCTGAGAAAAATATACGTGTAGTTAGTTATGCACTGATGAGATATAATGGATTCAGAGAGTAATAGTTTTGTTTTTCCTTAGTTTTTTTTTTTTTAGGAAATTATTACTTATAGATTGTCAAAAGGGTACAACGTTTAAAGTCTTTTGATTTATGCAAATCAAGATAAACAAGTTGTCTATTGAGAGTTAATTATCTCAACTGAAATTAGGCTACATCATAAGAAGAAAATAAAGAAGGGAAAAATTCTCTTATATTTGTACTTTTGGGAGATGAAGTATTTAGGAATATTGTGCATATCAAAATATTCAAACAAATATTGGATGAGCGTTCTAATGAATAAGAAGGATGAGAGTTCTAATGAATAATCTGCAAGAGGTGATTTCTCCTTCTACTACATACAAAATAACAAATCACTTGTCAAAGATTGTTGTCAAAGATTGTTAGGTAAGAAGATGCCTCATATTCAATATAACATGAAAAAAGAGAGATAGATAGAAAAATGTATATCAAGTCAACTTCACATTTCAAATTGAAAAACAATTGTTTATGACTACTTTAAACATGCAATTTTAATTTCAAAAAATGTATATAATGTGGACACTGGTCACATGATACCTTTTTCATCTCTTTAGATATGGATAGACAAACCAATATCAATCTTAAATGGAGAAGGTGTTTATGTTGAGAGGAAAAGTACAATCTTTTTTTACTCTGAAAAAAAACATATTTATTTATGATGTCACTAGTACAAAAAAGGAATTATTAATTATTTTCAGAATTTAATTTTAGTTCTCCAATTGAATCATATCAAGACAAATAAAAAATGGAGACTTTAGACTTCAATTATTAAACAAACCATATTCTTCACATGTTTCGGTTCTAAAAGCAATCAAAGTCTATATGTGACATAAAATAAAAAATTGAAATGATTTAAATGCATAAATGAGAGTCTTTTTCGAACTATGGAATGTAGAAATGGCAGGAGAAATGTGTATAAGGTGGAAAGCACAAAGGAAGGAGAAGGCATGAACAATGCCTAAACAATGGAAGGAGAAGATGTGAGCAATGGAGCAAGGTACGACCTTGATGAACCTACAACAAACATTAACAAACCCAAAGAAATGCGAAAAAGAGGAAAATGAACCACCAAGTAATAAGAAATGGTTTGTGACGATCAAGAATGAAAATGGAGAGGATATGAGAATAAGATGTTTCACAAGGAAAGAAGAGAACAACATGCTTCGTGGTGATCAACAATGACAATTAAGAACAATGACAATCGAGAAGGACTTTACGTGGAGAGAAAACCAATAAAGACTTATTTAGTTGTGACGGAGAAGAGAGTGTAAATTTTTGTAAATACAAAAGAGACACAAGTTCTCTAATGATCCAATATTGTAGCATGAAAGTAACTTTTCTAAAAATTTAAGTAAAAGAATGAGTTTCTTAGTCAGTCAGAAAATAAACTTTTGTTTTGTTCTTGTTTTAGTTTAATTGTATTTTTCTTAGATTATTGTGCAAAAACATGGAGATTTTATTAAGATAGGAGTTTGTTGCCAGGATCTTCTCGCTTATCCACAACTTGTTCACTCCTCCAAGAAGAAAGGTATTTGCTCAAAAAATATATTGTTTTACTCAATGAGAATGTTTTAACAACGAAACCATTGATTTTTCACCCAAGAAAGAAAGAAATAAATATAGTTCTTGTTGTGGAAACACAAAAAAACTCAAGGAATTGGTCAGATGCTATTCCAAGGCATCAAGACATCGTTCTTTCGTCAATTTCCATTAAATTTATATGTTCTAGATTATTAAGAATAATTAAACTCCACTTTCATTAGGATTAGATGCAATGTACTTAAACTAGTGTAAAATTCTTGTACAATAGAATCTTTATTCGTTCATATGCTTTATCTTGAATTTAATGTGTATGTTCGAAAATTTCATGGATCTAAATGTTTTTAGTTACTGAAAAGTGATTTGGAATATGGACATTAACCAAGGGAATTAGTTTTAAGAATGGTTCATTTTTTTTGTCATTCTAGATATTTGAACTTAATGTAAGTTTAAGATTAAATGAACTAAGAAATTAATAATTTAGCATCTTGATTTAGAACTTATTCCTAAAAAGTTAAGACTGGAATTTTTTTATATGAATATTTGAATGAAATACGAATAATTTCTATAAAGTATTTGCATAGTTTGATTCATAAAATCCAATCCTAAGTTTTTATTAAATCACTTAACAATTTGTTGTATTTTAATGTTTGTAATATATTTTATTTCATAATACTTTTAACCATGATTTGTATCAAAATTGTAATACCTAAATTTGCATGACATTAAACAAACACAAATCTTATTTTAAATTTTCATTTACTACTTATACCACATTTACCACAAAAATTAACATATATCATTTTTAAAACCAAGAAGTTATCATTTTCATAAATGTCATGATTTGTTTAATAAGTAATAAAGGCTAACAATTAAAATATTATGACTACAAAAATAAAGCACATAGCCCTAAAATATTTGAAATGGTAAGAATTAAAACATAATAATCCTGTTGACTAAAAAACACATTGTTATAATTTCAATTTCGAGATGCACCAGTTTATAGACAAATAAAAAAAAAAATTGAAAGAAAAATTAAAAAGACAAAAATATATAAGTACCTGAAAGAAGAATCGACTAGAAGAAGGACTCAAAATAGTAGATCTCAGCAGTTTATTAAAGTGAAAGCTAGAAAATTGAAAAAAAAAAATAAAAATTGAATAATTAGTTCTTAATTTACCAAAATAGACTAAAGAAATGAAAAGGGAAAAAAAATACCAAAATGGAAAATGAAATACTAAAATCAAAAGGAAATTAGATCAAGAAAGAAGGCTTTTCATCGTCATACCAATTAGGGATAATTGGTGGTCTGAACAACACAGCTAGCACAAATAACAATGGCGAGCTCAAAAGTCTTAAAGAATTCAACACTTTGAGTGCTCCAGTTCGGCCGAAGAAAATATATTTTGCTAATGACTTAGGGTTACAAGATAGGCTAATATATATATATATATATATATATATATATATATATATATATCAAACTTAGAAAAATATATTATATTATATTACTACGCCTAAGATAATTTTTATTAGTAGAAATCTCAAATTGATCATTTTCTTTTTTTCGTGTTTATTGAATTTTTATTTTGTAAAAATTGTAACAATTACAACCTGTTAAATTGGGTTATAATTAGGTTGACGTGGCATGACCATCTTAGTTTTTAAATGACGTGGCTGAGATAGGACATTATGTGAATTTTGCTTGTTTTCAAATAAAAAAGCTTTTCTTCAATCTTAATAAAAGAGGAAAATTTCCTTTTTTCTCTTTTTCGAAGGTGTTGGTGTTCTTGAAGTAAAACATGTTCATCTTGCTCATGTATCAAGAATTGAATTTGTTTGTCTTGGGCGAGGAAGATGAACTAATGGACGATTCTGGACTTTCTTTGTTTTTTGGGTTTGTGATTGGGTTCTCTACATGTTCTCATGGCTACGATTTGGTTAGCGTCACGGTGAAGAATGGAGGAAGAAAGGGTTTTTCATGGTGGCTCTTGTAACGCGATTTAAGTGTTGCGAACTTTAGGGTTTAATTGGGTTTCTGGAAATTTAGGGTTGTGATACAAAAATGTTCGCAATTTATGTTCTTTGGATGTCGCAATTAAGGCTCGTGAAGACTGCTGGTTTGATTTTCTTGCAGGTTTCCATGGAGATGAACGAGGAGGAACAAACCTGGTTATAGATTAGGGTTCCATGGTAGACTCGTGGCTGTGGTTGATGGTCGCACAATTGTTGCGACTTGGATGAATTAGGTTTCGAGTGGATCTGATTCTAGGTTTTCCTTTTTCTTTCCTCTGCATGTTGATGAAGATGGAAAAGAAGCAGTGCTGCAATGAAAATGAACAACGCTGGGTGGTGATTGGCGATCCCTAATTGCTTACTGCCTCAATCCCTAATTCAAACAAATTCAATCCATAATTGGAACAAATTCAATCCCAAATTTAATCCCCGATTTCTAACATTCATTCCTAATGTTTAATTCATTTTTATCAATTTTTTTATTTTATTAAATAACACGTCAGAATCACGTGCACAAAATAATGAAGTCCAAAAAAAGAAAAAAGAAAAGAATAACCAATATGAAATTCCTAGTTTAAATAAGGATCTCGTGAATGATTAAACATTTCTATTATTGTCTCTCTTTAACTAAATTCACCTCACTTTTTAAGACTCAGCATAATTTATGTCATTATAGTTTATCTATATTTTTTTATACTATAAAAACTAAACTACTTGTACTACAAACTAAATTATATTATTTTCTAGTTTAATTTAGAAAAAATGAACCTTTACAAACCATCACCACATTTTAGAGACGACTATGTCAACAACACATGTAATAACAACTGGATGCATAGGAAGTTGAGTTAGTAATGTTCTTTCTACTTTAACTAGTCTATGAATCAGTCGACATTTTTTTTTATGGCGATTCAATGACTACCTTCAATTATTATCTATACATTATGTATAAATTAAAAATTGTATTATGTATACAAATATATAAAGAGATATAACATTTTATTGTACATATTGTTCATATTTTATTTAATCCCTATAATTATAATTTTGAATTATTACCTGGCAATCTAATTTTCATGTACTCTTTGATTTTTCCTGTTTTACTCTATTAATAGTTATTAGTTCCAAAATCATTTAGGTTTTTATCATGACTATTATAAAAAAATAGAAAGAATAGATAACTCTTAAACCAATACCTGAATTACATAACTCTGTTGATGTAAGTTCACCATGCCTTCAATTATATTAAATAAAAGTCATTAGTTGTTAAGTGGATTTTCCTTTCATGCATAATCGTGTTTATTAAACACACCGTTAAATTTTCTCTTCGTCAAAAGAACTATTGGAGGTGAAACATTAAAGAAGTTGTGTTACTTCTTGTTTTCGTATTTCTACTGTCATTGTTTTCGTATTTCTAGTTTTGAGCTATGGTTAGGTTAGTTGTCTAAAGTTATCATGTTGTGTTTTTTTTTTTTAATGAAAAGAAGTGTTCATGCATCGCTATGTGGAATGAAAATGCATCCATGAAAACATAATGTATCCACCAACCTTAAGGATATTAATCCTTACACATATCCACAATCTGAGTTTGAAAATGTTATGTATGGAGTAAGCTTCCAACTCCTTCTAAGTCGCAAATAAAACAACTTTGTGAAAATTTAGAAAATAGAATATTAGAATATATATATATATATATATATATATATATATATATATATATATTAAAATAATGGGACCAAGTATTTTATTTTAAAATAATCTTATAATATAAATAAAATTTTATGAAGTTCATTTCATTATATAAAATACTGTCTATCTCTCTAAACTTTTTCATTTCGTTCTCTTTGACTTTCTCTGCTCTTTCTCACTCTCTGGTCTACTGTTTGACGATCAGGAGGTACCTAAACGATCACGACATCGAGGTCTACCTATATGCAGGATCAATTTCTCAATTTGAGCAGGTAAATTTCGTTCCTCTTTTTTAGGTTTTCTCTTAAATATGTGATTATACAGATTTTCTGTCTTGCATGAGAATTGTATCGCTCTTTCTTGATTCTTAGCTCAATTTAGATTCTAAGGTTGGTTTCTTATCACCAATCGGTGATTTGTAGGGTTTTCTAGAGTTTTCTTGCGGTGCAAGCATCTATCAGAGTTTTCTGTGAGCTGCCGCAGAGTTTGATAGAGGTAAGGGGAGCTAGAAGTTTCTTTAAATTTTTGTAAATTATTGGTGTATGTTTGTGGAAAAAGATGATTCTTGAACTGTTTGGGTCAAAATGATGTTTCATGGTATGTGAGTATGGTGTGATTCGATGATTTGGGTGTTAATGTATGACTTGATATTCTGAACTATTTGGAATGATAATTTGATCTGTTTTAATGGTGTAAACGGTTATAAATTTTTGATGAGGGTGATTAGTTGTGATATGAGATAATTATCTTTGTTTTAAGTCATTTTTAAGGAAGTGAGGTAGTGAAAATTAGAAATAGAGGTTGGGTGCTGAATTGGCAAGTTGGGGCAAGCTATGTAGGTTATTTGGGACTTGTTAGGATCCCTAAGTTGAAAAAAAATGTGCCTAAAGTGATAAAATTCGTTTTGGGTATATAAGTTGAGATTTTGAAGTTGTAGGAGTGCAATGTGATTAGTAAACACTTTAGAATGATGTTAAGTTGGATTAGACACACTTACTTAAGTATAATTAGAAATATAACACACATTAGGATAGTTAGAAGATGGGAAAATTAGTTAGAATTGGTAAATGTGGTTTGGGTTGCATAATTCTGCAGAGTTTGTGTTGTAGAATTATGTAGACTCACTGAGCAAATAGGGTCTCTCATCGAGTGGTCATGGGGGTTGATTCACACAATGAGCTGGTGCGCTGAGCGACTAGTTGAGGTCTGGGAGCACTGCCTGATTTATTCGAATAGCGAAGGGGTGCGCTCAACGAGTGTTTGGGAGGTCTGGACCACTGTCTGGGCTTTCGCATAACGAATTGGGGTGTTATGCGAGGGGTTGGGGTCTGGTACTGATAATGCTAATTCTTACCATTATTTAAGCATCATTTTAGTGGCAAAATCAACTCCTTCATAGCTTTTACTTTGTTTTATCCTCACATTTAGTGTGTTTTCTAGTTTTCTTGTGTTTATTTAGTATATGTTTGTTTTTACCTCTAATCTCTATGTTTGAGTGTGTGAAATAAAGGTTTAGGAAGCAATTCTAGTGGAGGAAAACAAGCAAGAACTCAAGAGAACATGTTTTGGGACCATAATTGATCAATTTGAAGCAAATACCCATGTTGGACGCCTTCGGAATCGCGCAAGAGCCTGAATTTTTGAATGCTGTCAAAGCTGTCCGGGCTGGGCGCCCCTGGCTGCAGAATTGGCGCCTGGGCGCCCCTGTCTGCAGAAATGGCGCCTGGGCGCCCCTGGCTGCTGTTTTTCTACAGATTTGGCGCCTGGGCGCCCCTGGGGGGCGCTGGGCGCCCTTTGACTCGCTGTTTTGTGTTTTTATGGCGCCCGGGTGCCCCAGAAGGGGGCGCTGGGCGCGATTTTTCGCTGATGTGTCAAAATTGGGTTATTTAAACATGGGTCTCGCGATTTTTGGGTATTTTTCTCCTCCTACACTTCATTCTTCACCTAGAGAGATTGGGAGAGGCCCTTGGAGGCTATTTGGGGTGTTGGGAA
>NC_028351.1:21411356-21466107 GCF_000741045.1 Vigna radiata var. radiata | reverse complement strand
TTCACACACTCAAACATAGAGATTAGAGGTAAAAACAAGCATATACTAAATAAACACAAGAAAACTAGAAAACACACTAAATGTGAGGATAAAACAAAGTAAAAGCTATGAAGGAGTTGATTTTGCCACTAAAATGATGCTTAAATAATGGTAAGAATTAGCATTATCACTTACCCTGTTGATTGTTGTTTATGTTTTGTATGTATTTGTGTTATTTCCTTTGCAATGATCATCATGTGGGTGTGAGCAGAGGAAGATGAGGTGTTCTTGGAACAGACATTGGACAAAAGAGATGTTGCTGAGTAGTTAGGTTTAAAATAGTTTTGTATATAGTTTTGATAGTAAACTAGTTGTATATGTAAAGTTTAAATTCTATAGTTATTTTAGATAAATGTAAAATTATTACTTTATATTATAATTGAATGACTATTTTATCATATCATATCATATTTGTGATGACTCTTAGACTCTTCTACACAATATTTGACTATACTTTTAGAATGATATAACTTTCAATACCACATCATTCATTTCTACACTATCTAATCATAATATCTCTTTTTGTACTATTGCATCATTTACAATGATATATTGAAAAAGTAAAAAAATACGCTCAAATTTTATATAATATTTTAGTATCAATTAGAGTAAGAAAAAAAAATATAAATAACAAATTTATATTTAATTTTCTTTTTCTTTTCTTCACAAACAAAAAATAATATGTGAAAGAGTGAACACGTAAAATAAAAGATGTAAAAAGGAAGAGAAAAAAAAAATCTTCATAAATTTTTTATTCTTTAATATATTTAATTTTATACTTTATTATTTATTAACATTAAATAACTTGTTTTATAAAAAATTATAAATTCACCTAATTTAAACTTATAAATTCTCCAACTTCCATCCACTATTTACATTAAAAATCATAGTTAAAATTATTAGAAGATAAATTCTTCAACTTCCATCCACTGTTAACATTAAAATCATAGTTAAAATTATTAGAAGATAATGTTATATAATTTATGTGTTATTTTCAATACACTTTTTTGGTCGAAGACATTAAACATAAAAATTAAGGAAATATGATAACAAGTAACACTATACTCAAATTTTAACAAAGATAAATAATTTTGATGAGTATCATGGTATTATAAATTGATCTTATTTATATTTATTATAGAATTTGCAACACCTATTTTATGTTAAAGACATCGAAACGAAATTAATAATTAAATAGTAAGTAACATCATAAACTCAATTCTTTCTATAAAAATTAATTTTTTAAATATATTATTTATAACTAAAAATTAAAAAATAATTATAACATTATTTTGTTAACTACACAACTTAATTAATATATCATTTTATATATTATACAATTTATTCAATAAATTTGTTACAATTATTATAATATTTAATAAATTTATAAAATTATAACGAATATAACATTTATTTCTAATTTTAGAACACTTTTTTTGTTGTCTTTTATTATTTTAATTTTAAAACAATAAATTTTACAAATATCATTAAATCTGAATTAAATATACTTATTAAATCTTAAATTATTTATTACGCTTAATAAAAAAAGTATGTCTGACATGAATGAGTTATGACAAACAAGATATTCCAATAAATTTAATTCCATAAATATGATATATTATATAATTAAACTAATAAGCACGTTAATTTAAATCAAATATCTAAATTTTTAACTCTTATTTAAATAATTAAATATTTTAAATTAAATTTAACAATTTATTTAAATGATTATGAATATTGTGAAAAGTAAAATTTTCAAAACCTGGGGAACGTAATAATAAATACCTCTCCGGTCTCACTCCTTACTCAAGTCTTCCCTCTCACTCTTTACATTTCAATCATCTTCTTTTCTCATCACAAGTTACCATAAATTCAGATAATTATAACGTCTCTGCATTAATAACATTATTAAACACAGAAATAATCAAATTAATAATACCAAAAGTGGCCATTCCTTCATCCCTCGAACCAACATACAAACCCGTGAACCGTTTCCAAACTCAGGGTCACGAGACAAAAACACAGCCATCAGTTTCATACCACTGCCATCTTTCAAAACAAAAACAAAATCTAAATTATCAAATATCAATTACCACATACACCTATAAATAAGTTCAACGATCATCCATTCTCCCAACATTCCACAATGGATCATCTCTTCATCTTCTCTCTCTTCCTGCTCCTAACCCTCTCCGCCGCGCACCGAAAATCCCCGCCTGTCGCCGCCGTCAAATCTGTCACGCCGGAGATCCAACGAGCCTGCGCCGCCACGCGCTTCCCGCAGCAATGCGAAACCTCTCTCTCCCAAGACCCTAAACTCCCGCCCAACCCGACCTCTCTCCAGTTAATCCAGTCCGCCATCACCATCTACTCTGAAAACCTCGCCACCGCGCAGTCCATGGTGAAATCCCTCCTCGATGGTGCTGCCGGCAGCCGCAACCTCACCGTCGCCGCCTCCACCTGCTTGGAAGTGTTGGACAACTCGAAGCACCGCTCTTCCCTCGCCAGCGACGCTCTGCCACTCGGAAAAACCAAGGACGCGCGCGCGTGGCTGGGCGCGGCGCTCTCGTACCAGTACGACTGCTGGAACAGCCTCAAATATGCCAACGTGTCCTCGGCCGTCGGCAAAGCGATGGCCTTCATCGACTCCCTCGAATCTCTCTCCAGCAACGCCCTCGGCATGGCCTTCTCCCTCGACGCCTTCGGAAACGACACCGCTTCGTGGAAGCCTCCCGCCACCGAGCGCAACGGCTTCTGGGGCAGCCTCGCCTCCGGCGACTCCGGCGCCGTGGGAGGTGTTCCGCCCAATTTGAAACCCGATGTTACGGTTTGTAAAGACGGAGCTGGCGGCTGTTATAAGACCATACAAGAGGCCGTCAACGCTGCGCCAGATAACGGCGACGGGAAGAAGTGGTTTGTCATTCTCATAAAAGAAGGAGTTTACAAGGAGACCGTTAGGGTTCCGCTGGCGAAGAGGAATGTGGTGTTCTTGGGTGACGGCATTGGCAAAACGGTTATAACCGGTGATGCTAACGTGGGGCAACCAGCCATGACAACTTACAACTCTGCCACCGTCGGTACGTTTCAATTATATATTTATGGGTAAATTGGTCATTTTCTTCCCTCACCAGCTCTTCCAACTATTGATTTATTTCTTTTTAAAATAGAAAAGTGTTATCCCACACAAAATAGCATTTTTCTTATGTAAAAAAATAGAATTTAGTGAGTTAACTTGCTTAACGTTAAATATTAAAATGTATAAATATTATAACTTAAGAAAATAGTTTCATAAACTTAGCTCACTTTTTAAAAATTGGATAAGAATATTTTTATTCTTTCATAGTTAAATTGACATTATTTATACTTTGAGGAATTGAAATGATTATTCAACTTAATTTTTTAGAATGAATTACATTAATACGTTTTAAAATTTTCTGTAATTATGTTTATACTTGTTATTTATTTGATTTTTATAATCGTACGCACAACATAAAGTAATAGTTTTAAAACTTAAATATATATATATATCATTAATGAAAAAAGAGGGAGACTGAAGTGCTTTTAAAATTAAATTTAGAAAAATTGAATTGGAAAGGAAGAAGAATTTAATTATGTGAAAGATGTGATTAATTAAGTAATTTGAGATAATTATGATGGCAGCGGTTCTTGGGGATGGATTCATGGCAAAGGATCTGACGATTGAGAACACGGCGGGTCCTGACGCACACCAAGCAGTGGCATTCAGATCAGACAGTGATCTTTCTGTGATTGAGAATTGCGAATTCTTGGGCAACCAAGACACTCTCTATGCTCACTCCCTGCGCCAATTCTACAAGTCATGCCGCATTCAGGGCAACGTCGACTTCATCTTTGGAAACGCTGCTGCAGTTTTCCAAGACTGTCTCATCCTGGTTCGTCCCAGGCAAGTGCGTCCAGAGAAGGGCGAGAACAATGCTATCACTGCACATGGCAGAACAGACCCAGCACAACCCACAGGCTTTGTTTTCCAGAACTGTCTCCTTAATGGCACTGAGGAGTACATGGCTTTGTATCACAACAACCCTAAGGTGCACAAGAACTATTTGGGTAGGCCTTGGAAGGAGTATTCCAGAACTGTTTTCGTTAATTCAGAGCTGGAGGTGATTGTGACAGCCCAGGGTTGGATGCCATGGAGTGGTGACTTTGCCCTCAAGACACTTTACTATGGGGAATTTGGGAACAAGGGACCTGGTTCTGATCTGTCTCAGAGGGTATCATGGAGTAGTAAGATCCCTCAAGACCACCTCCTGGCCTACTCAGTACAGAACTTCATTCAAGGAAATGATTGGATTCCATCATCGTCCTCCTAATTAATTGACATCACAGCAAATGCAGGACTTTTTGTACATCACCCATTATCAATCGATACAGTATCAATAATAGCTTTCCAGTTAGGAAGAAATTTTAAATCAATTTGAGTGCTACTGGAAAACTGCAGGTGGCAATAGATGTGATCTCAGTCTCTTTACTGGGTTGACCCCTATACGGATCATTTAACGTGTTTGGTTATCAGTTAAAATCATGGAAAACAAGCTCCAACTAAATCATATATATTCAAAATCTTCCTTCACCGATTTCATGATTTAGAAAATGGGAATTTTCCTTTGCCTGAATCCTTACACACGGGACTTCCAACCACGATACTCTGTTCCAAGTATATACATGGAAATACCAGAATCCTTCATCGACAGTTTTACTATACATAAGAAAAATGTCGTTAGACAGCTTGCCCTGTTCACGTAGATTTGCACTTTTGTCCGAAAAAAAAGCAACGTGGGGTGAACACCAGAATATGGGCATCACGATCTTCTAACAAAACCATTGATTTTTGAATTTGTATAATTGTTACATGGAGCATGAAATAAAGAGAAACATATTATTGTATATAATTAAAGCAAATATTTGGGGGTAAGAAGGAAGTTAGAAATAGTGATGTTTATTGAAAAAAAGTAAATGAGTGTAGTACATGTGGCAGACGTAGAGTTGTAGTGTGATGAGGTTTGGCAAAGGGGTGATTTAGTTGCTTATGCGTCCCATTCCCACTAATAAAGTATCCATCTATGTTCACATAGAGTTGCACGTGAATGACAAAGGAATATGGTAGGAGCACTCCATAATTTCATAAACAAACATCATTCATTCGTCATTTTCACATAGTTTAACTTTTAACCACCCACGCATCTATGGGCAGTTACTTCCCCCACTCTCTCTTTACTACCACAAATTATTGTATGCTATACATAGTATTCAATCAAAAATAAAATCAACGGATGGATGAATCAGATTAAATTCTTATTAAAAAAATATTTATTATATCAAAAATTTAATTTAGTTTATAATATATAATAAATATGAGTAGAAAGGAATTAAGTTAACTATTTGCCAATAAAATAATAATTAATTTGAACATCCAGTGTGATGGACATACTATACGAGAATAGGTTAGACAGTAGTTTTATATTTTTACTAGGTTGTTAAACTCTTATGATATATTTTATTATCTCTGTTTGACCTAAGCATTGCAGGAGAGGAGGAACTGACAGTGTTGGCAGTAGTCACGTGTTGCGGAAAGGTCTTGAAAATTATTCCAAATGGTTCACGGATCACGTCACGTGAGAGTTTCTTTTCCAAAAGGTATAATTAATGGAAGTTTTTGAGGCAGTATATTTTGATAAATTAGTCTCATTACTTTAGCCAATATATTAAAAAAAATTGAAAAATTGAGCATAGTGGTTAGGCAGTGTGATAATCCTTAGCAACTCTTTGAAAGTGGTGGCAGCCATTGAAATCGTGGTTTGTCCACTAACAGCACTACCTATGAAACAGCAATGTTATTCCTGACATATGAATATAATAATGAGTGAGTTTGTTGGTTCCATGTGTAGTTAAAACATTGTGGCTCATAATTGAAGTAGTTTCTGAGAGAGTGGTCCTAATCCAACACTATAGTTGAATAATAGGTGTGTTGGTTCAACCATTATTCATCTGTCCCCAACCATTGTGTGTTGAATTTAAACGTCAAGCAGAATCCAACTTCTTATATCTTCCTCTCATTTCAATTTAATCTTCTCCACTTTTCTTTTAGTACTACCGTCACTAACAAAGTTATCGATAATTTTTTGACTTTAAAACATTAAGTTGAAGCGATTTCATATCTATAGGAAAAGTGTCCCTATTTGATTCATTCGTCTATTTGAAACATATTAACTACAAACTCTCACATATACAATTATAAAAGATTATAAAAAAAGTTGTTAAAAAAAACATTTTTCTTAAAATAAAGTTATGTTAGAGAAAATCTTTCTGCTTTTTATTTTTTTTGTGACTTTCTTTCCTTTTTGAATATATGAATTTGTGATACATAAAACTATAAATCTTTATGATAGTTTTTTAAAGGACAAAATTTACTTGATTCATTGGAGAGGGATGGTTCGTTTTTAAGTGGAAAACTTACATGTTGTGGATGGTTAAAGAATTAATTTTTTATTCCATTTATAAAATTAAAATTGTTTTAATAAATACAAATAACTTTTTGCAAATTTAAATCATAAAAATAAAATTACTTTTAATTTTTTTTAAGATGCAATTAATTAATGTATATAAAACTTGTATATATTTTAATAAAACATATTATTTTTAATTTTCTTAAATTTAATTATTAATTTTAAAAAAGTCCACTCGAAAGTTTGAATTGATTAAACTAAATTGATTGGATTATAGGTTAAACGAATTAGATAAAAATTATGTAAGAACTTAGAAAATAAAGTATTAGAGTAGATAGGTGTATTGTAATAATGAGACGAGTATTTTATTTTAAAAATAATCTTATAATACAAATATAACTTTCTAAAACTCAGTTCATTATCTAAAATACTTCTATCTCTTTAGAACACTATTCACCCAGAACTTCTCTGACTTCTCTCTAGATTTTCTCATGTTTGGGTTGCCTATTCAACAATCAGGAGGTGCCTAGACGATCATGACGTAGAGGGCTGCGATATTTATCGATCAATTTCTTATAGTGAGCCAGTAGGTCAATTCTGTTTGCATGTTGTTGGCTGTGTTTCTCTTCAAATTCTAGCTTGGTTTAAGTTCTAAGGTTGGTCTTCTTGCATCAATCGATGAATTGTAGGATTTTCTAGAGTTGCCTTATAGTGCAAGCATCTGTTGAGGTTTTCTTGGAGTTGGGCAATTTTTAGTTGAGGTAAGGAAAGCTAGGAGTCCTTTTATTTGTAGTTGAATAACTTGTAAATGTTTATAGAAATTGATTGATGAATCGTTTGTGTGAAGTCATGCTTTCTAAATTGTGAATTGGATCAAAAGTGACGAAATGTGATGAATTTTGAGTTTGATTGTATGAATCAATATATTGGAGTGTTTAAATGATAATTTGGATTTGTTTTAATGATTAGAAGGAGTTAAAAGTCTGTGATGAGGGTTGGTTAGTCTTGAATTGTGATAGTTTGTTTTGTAGTAGTCATTTTGAGGAAGTGAGGTAGTGAAAATGAGAAGTAGAGGTTGTATGTCAAATTGGACTATGTGAGCAGTCTTGGTAAGTTAAATGTGACTAGTTTGAGTCCCTAAATTGGTAAAAAAATGTGTTCAAAGTGGCAGATTAGACTTTGGATCTAAAAGTTGTGATTATAAAGGTTTTGAATTAGGATTTTGGTCTTAAACACTTTAGATTAATGTTAGGGAGGTTTAGAATCACTTAGTCACGTCTAATTAGGTATATAACACAATTTAGGGGGGTTAAAAGTTGGGAGAAATAGTTGGAATTGGTACTTGGTGGTTAAGTTGCATAATTCTACAGAATTTCGTTTTGCAGATTATGCAGACTCACTGAGCGAGTGGATTCGCACGAGTCATCCTGGCGAGATACTCTCTGCTAGGGCATTCACACAATGAACTTATGTGTTGTGCGAATGAATTTAGAGGGTTGCTCTCTGCCTGGGCATTCGCACAACGATTTGGTGCGTTTTGCGAATGGCTGGAGAGGGTTGCTCCCTGTTTGGTGATTCACATAGCAAATCTAGATGCTGAGTGCCTCGGGGTGTCCTGGGATAACTGCCAGATTAATTCGAATAGTGAGGGGGTGGGCTCTGTGAGTGTTTGGGGAGTTTTAGTCCTTGCTTGGAGCTCTCGCATAACGACTTGGGGCGTTATGCGACAGGTTTAGGGTCTGATACTTTTAAGAGTTTATTCGCACAACGAGTTTAGTCGTTGTGCAAATGGTTGAGAGGTTTGAGTCTCTGTTTGAGGATTCGCACAACGAGTTGGATTGCTTTGCGAGACACCTCTGATTTCGCTCAACGAGATCCTGTGCATAGCGAATGGTTCAGGTTCTTTGGTTTATTCTTTCCTTCTTGTTCTGGTGGGATTTAAATCTAGTATTGATTAAGTGTTTGAACATGCATGAATGTGTATTAAAGAAATGAATTGACTATGTCATGTATCATGTATCATGGTGAAAGTAAAGTTCGCAAAGTAGAATCTCTTAGTGAGATTCAAGTATAGTTTAGAATGAATGCAGGAGCTCAGTCTTGGGGACTATCCTGAAACTCCAATGGTCTTTCATTCTCATATAGAGAGGATTGATGTCGTGAGGAGTAGCAGGAGGTTTTAGTCTTGGAGGCTTCCAATATGTTCCAAGGCTTGCTACAGACTAACCTCGTGAGTGTGGTAGGGTGAAACTCATTGACAATGTCTTTGCAAAGCAGTAGAAGCCACAACGAGTGCACAACCCGCCATAGCTCAACTATCATTCTAAGTCTCGACTGTCTTATTCAGTGTAGTGTCATGCATACAGAGTTGATGATATATACTTATATGAATATATGAATATGTAGGATTGTGTGAATTGAAGTTAATAAACATATGATTGCTCTTTTGTTTAAATTAGCTTATTTTGTTGCTTGTTATCTGTGTTTTGTATGTGTTGATGTTTCTTTCTTTACAATGATCATCCTGTGGGTGTAAACAGAGAGATGAGATGTTCTTCGAACAGACATTGGATGTGATAAGTATATTTTTGAAATTATAAGTTTGTAAATATAAAGTTTTAAATTGTATAATTATTTTGGAATAATGGTAAGAGATAATATTTTATGACTTAGATTATTATATATGTGATAAATTTATATTATATAGTTTTATATTATATTTTTGAAATATTACCATTGATCTCCTTTAATTTAGGTTATTGTTTTCAATTTGGTCAAACGCATTATTTAAATCGGTTCTATTTTACTAACTCTAAGTGCATGAGTTTGAACTCTCAAAAATTATTTTAACTTTTTTATATAATTAATTTTTGTTTTTATGTAACAGTTATTTATAATTTGTCAACAACAAAAATGTACTTTAACTAATTTTTTTTTTCATAATATATTTAAGTCTTTTATAACTTTACTATAAAGGTAATACTATTTTTTCAAAGGAAATATTTTATTATATTTGAATTGTTTTCTCGTAAGTTATTGTTTTCATTTTGAAAGTTTTAAATGATTTATTAGCGGTTTTTCTTATTGGTCTGGTTATAATTGATTTATCAGTTATTATTTATTGTTTTTCTTAATGGATAACATTGAGAAAAACCTTTTTTTTTTATAATTAATATGTGTATTTAGCTTAAATATACATATTAAGAAAAACCTTTTTTGTTTCTTCCATCACTATTATTCCTATTATTTTTTATTTTCTCATTTTGTCGTCTACCGAAATTTACTATTACAGTATTAGTCCAATAACAAAATATTCTTCATCTTTTTTTTTTTTTCTAAACTCCAAAAAGACAAAAATTTTCCTTAATATTCACTGATATTGTTATAAAAGATAATTTATAATTAATGTCATTTATTTCAGTTTAGTTTTATTGCAAAATTAATGAAAGTTCTTCATATGAAAATGATATTAACATTTGTAATATTGGATGCTTTTGTAATATATATAGAGAGAGGAATGACTTACACTTAATCTATGTTTTTTATTTAAATTAAAATTATTAATTAACAATAATTGTAATATTTACAAATGGATATGTCTTACAGAATAGTAACAAAATATAAGAGTGAGATACAAATGAATTAATGTTACTTTCAAATAAATGAATATTTTACACTTTTTTTTCTGATAAAATATTAATGAAAAATGATTTTTTGAGATACCTAAATTTTTTTATATTCATTTAACATTATTTTTTCTTATTTTTTATTTTCTTTTTTCTTGAAATTCTTGTGTGAAATTAACATAAAAGTGTCTTATATTGATAATAATACTCTTTGATATAATACATGATAACACAGTAACTCAACAGCACACGAAAAAGAAGAGTAGAATGGAACATATTCATTAAAAACTGAAGCAGAAAATTTTCTCCCTTGATGCCATTTTTCTGCACCAAGAAATTTATTAACACTGGCAATGAAGGTAGAAAGTTAAATTGATGTGACAGATGAGAAAGGGATTGTGGCAATGGCAGGCGGCGTTGGAGTATAATAAGACTCATCATTAGTCCAATTGGTTTCACCCCAATGCTTCAACATGTTTTTCCATGAACACAACTTATCTATGCATTTCTTCAACCTCTTATCTTTAACTTCGATTCGCCAATGCCCATCTGAGTAGTTTGCAATTTCAGCTTGCCTACGATCCCATTCCAACTTCGCCTTCTGCTTTGACTTCAGCATGCAAAACTCTTGCAAAAGCTTAGGCATTGCATCATGCACCTTCCACCACCTTTCATGAGCAACATCACTTGCAAACTCGTGAAAGATATCATCATTCCAATTACAATCGTAGTCCCGAAAGCACAACCACGGCTTCATTCCTAGATAGTGAAGGACATACAAAACTGGAGGCTCAGCACCAAATAACAAAGTCTTCATTTGCTTCTTCTCTTCTTCATCTCCAACCCAAAAATGCTTCAAAAAGTTCATGCGTCTTGGTATCCTATGCCACCATGTAAATATTTCATTTAAGTATCCCTGGTCCCCTCCGTTGTAGGACTCAAACTCATCAATATGATCCATGAGGAGCTTGAATGTGCAATTTGATGGCTCGACCACCATGACACCTGAGTTAAAAAGTGTGGCATCATTTCCTGTTGCAGTGATTTCTAGCATTCCAAATAGGAAATCTATATTTCTTAGAACGATCAAATCTGCATCGATGAATATTATCTTGTCGTAATCTGTAAGCTGCCACAAACGGAACTTGCTGTAGTTCCATTCGTTGTAAGCATCTTTTTCAGCCTTTGGGTTTCTGATCCTTTCTATTGTCCTAATTTTCCACCCTGCTGCTTCTAAACCACTTCTGTGGTACTCATCCAATGTCTCATCAACAAGTATAACCAGGTCTCGAGTTGATCCAGACATGCGAATGCTTTGTGCAGCAGCAATAGCTCCACAGACATAAACGTGAGCTGAATGGAGAATGGTTACATACGCTTCTGTTCGAGCATTTCCCGCGTAAATCAGCTCTGCTTGCAGTTAATTCAATTTTATCAAAATCACATACTCGATAAAAGAAATATAACGAAGAGACAACATGACGATGTTCTATTGCTCATGATCATGGATGAGAGAGCATAACAAGTCTGTTTCAAGTAGAAAGAGTTATTTTTCTTGGTTGTTAAGTAACTGTTACTTAAAAACAAGTCATTGATTTCTGATAAAGTTATTCGTTAATGGATACAATTTCCGACATTATATGCTTCTGACGTTATCATGCTATGTCTGAGTGTTCAAAAAATGAAATATATTTATCATATATAGCATTGCTGTGTATGAGTGTGTTAGAAAAGCAGAACTAACCTTTGCCCCTCAAAGGAAGTGAAAGTTGACATGATCCTACTGGGAGGAGGAGCTTTTGTCTCAAAACAGCCAAGTTTGGTCTGTACAACCATAGATTCCCTTCATGTCTCACGAGTTCTTTGCAGGTAAACAAATTGGGTATTGGGAAGAATTTGGTCATAAAAAGCACATAAACGGGATAATTGCTTTTGAAAGAGGTTGCAAGCCTAGCTGCTGCTAGTTGCAAGTGCAACCGAGCAACATCTCTAGACCAATTCCCTCCATTGGCATGAGGAAGCTTGAGAGCTATGAGATTGAGCCTTATACCAGGAGATCTAAGACTTGGAAGGGAAGGACAAATCGGAACTTGGGTCCCTTCTTCCTCCTCAATCCATTCTGGGTATAGGGATTCCCATGTCAGATTTTCTGCAGCATACTCTAAGTCCAGAACAACATGTGTAACATTAGGAATAAGCTGTTCCCAATGGTCTAATTCAGTCTTATTGAAGTTTAGAAGCCCAACTCCTTGAAATTCTTTTTTCCCCATCAGTTTCTTTGTAATTTGTAACATATCATCCCAGTTAATGTCTACATCCGATGTATACCGAGGATCTGATCCACCCCATATCCACCTGTTCTCAAAATTTGACAGAATCAGTTCATCATGTTGGTAACTCGATGCTTGCTATATATATATGAGAACATACTTAAACGTAGCACATGCATACCCTGAGCGAACACGCTTGGTAAATGGTTGCTGTTGTAAGCTTTTGCAGAATACAGAAGCATTACATAAGTAATGCAGATGGCTATGAATAAGAGAAAAGTTTTCAAGAAAGAAACGTTGCATCTTGAGTTTCTGTCTCTGATGGATAACTGGATAGGCTTCTCATTCTTAACATCTTTGGCATTGCCTTTTGTTAATCTTCGTCTGTATAAATCTACACTGTACCACGTTGTTATTCAACGTCAAAATAATAGTATAACCAAAAGAAAATATATTTTAAACAATTTTAAATATGGTGGCCCATTCCTTTCACACCCCTTTTTTCTTTTTTCTCTTCAAGACTCTTTCTCTTTTTTTTGTTTTGAATATGTATTAGAGGGCTGTTGCTTCCTACACCCTGTCAAATTTCTCATGGCACCTATCATTCCAGGTTTCATTTTCCAGAACACATTAAAATAAATATGGAAATTTTTTTCCGTAAGACAATCACCTCTTTTCTATTTCGGAATAAAATATTTTAGAAACTTTTGATGGGATAGAGCAAGAAATTTGATAGGATAGTTGCTTCCTGAATTCTATTTAATGGAGGCAACACACTGTTAAGAGCTAAATAACAATGATAAAGTTGAGAATGTAATGCTGAAAGTGTAACCAGAAGGCACTCACATGGATGCTGGAAAACGGTGTCTACCTTCAAGAGCACGTGGGGAAGTAGCCATTGTTCTATCTTTTCACTTTTCAGCTACAGAGGCATGCAATGCAACGAATCCTCTGAGAATTCGCTGTGCAGAGAAATGAAGGTTATTATATTATAAAAATGAGAGATTGAGATATCTAGAAAAAATAGGCTAATTTAGAGGCTTGTGGAGAACAAAGATAAAGAGATGGAATGGACACATTATGACATAGTTGGGAAGTTTGAGTCAATGTAGACATTTCTCTTTTCTTTCGGTTTCATTTTACTTTTTCAATAGTCACCAACTTTGCTTTATCTTCAATATATTTTTCTAATTCCTAGTTTTTCTTCTATCTTTAGCCCTGCTTACATTCTGATCTGCTTATGTAATTATTCAATTATAGATTGATTAACAGTTCACAAGTGACTGTTGTAAGGACATCATGTGTAACATATTATGCAGTACACTTCAAATCTGCACTCTTAGTCGTTTAACAATAAATTAGAAGCAAAATGTCTGGCTTAGTTTTAAGATCTTTTAACCTAATCACTAAACTTGTCATAAATTTTCAACCTGGTCAAATAAATACTACTTTCTGCATTTTAGGTGCCAACCGTGATCAGCAGACTTGTGTTTTCATAATCATTTATTTAAAGTTTTGAGAATAAAACGAAATTAAGTGAAGCTTAATGATACAAGTGTTTTATTTCGATGGTCCCAATCCATGCAAGCATGTTTCACGTCAAATAGGTTATATTCAGAAGTATTCCTTGAAACGAGGAATGAAATGCTATGTTCTGATATATATATTTGGCACCTAATGTAGGTTTTACTGCATAGGAGTCGTTTCTTTTCCTAATCCTCCTCTCTTCATTACAATTTTCACTTTATGTTGAACTAAAGTACACTAGCATTTGAAGGAATTAGTGGCAGACAGCATCAAACACCTAAATTATCTTCCAAAGATAGGTCCAATTTTAATTTATCAATTTTACTATTTTGTTGTGTTTTCAGTATTATCTTATAAAAAATCAAACCTTCCTTGAAAATGATGGTATTTGTTCAGATGTCCTTTTATATACTATTTCACTAACCAAATCTCAGGTCTAGTCACTATCAAACATCAACAAAAATGTGAAAAATACAGTAAGAAGCTTAATAAAAGGAATCATAAACTTTTCTTTTCTACCTTAGATCTTTTGCTCTTGAGGCATACACGTAGTCTGAAAGATAAAAAAACAGTACAAAGAAATTACCATGTATATATATATTTATATATATATATATATATTCAAACTGTAGAAAATTAATCTTTTAAAACCCAGAGGCCAATGGTAATATTGAACACGATTCATCAATATTTCAAGACTTATTTTAAAATAACTTTCTTAAAACAATTAATTATACAAAAAGTTGACGTTTGGCGCAAACTCGGAGATGTTATTATTGCATAACATGCCCTACTATTTGACAGACATGGAATGGTGTTCATATGCCAAGAATTCATGAAAAACAAGATTCCAAGAGGGAAAGAATATATATGAAGGCGCAACATGCACAGCCATGCATGTTATGTAATTATCATAATCAAAGTTTTTTCTTCACCTCTTCTCTCTTGTTAGTTCTTATTTTTTTTATCCTTTTCCATTTTTGTATATTATATTTTTTTTATACAAAGTGTAATTATCTTTACTGATAAAAATACATAAAAAAAAAAAGTAAAGATCAAAGATCTTGGTTTGAATTTCCATAGGGAGAGGTATACTTGACTTAGAAGAACATTGTCTTAAAAGAAGGATATTTATGTATATAAGTAATGCACGAACTATATTTCAGCTACAAGAGAAAGAAAGTGAAAATATTGAGAAGTTTAATTGAAAAAAGCAAGAAAGATGAATTTGATTGTGTAGAATGTATATTGTAATTTGTAAATTCTGAGTAAATTCTTACATGTGATTCGAAGGAGAGGAAGATGCTTGTTTTATCGCTTGGCCACCAAACGTGGGTTCAGTTTGTTTCAAGTGTTTCTGAATTTGGCGTTCTTATCATTATGTCCAACACAATTATGGTGCAGACAGTAATATTCGTTGGGACGAAAGCGAAAAATCGAAGGTTTTACATGCACCTTTTTCCATTATAGAAACCAACGAAAAACTTTAATTTCAACAACCACTCTCAAGCATATGGTAAAATGTGTTAGGACAATGTTCTTCATCTTCAAATGTTCTGCTATAAGGTGTTAAAAAACGGGATACAAACAAAAGAAAATGTAATGAAAAGCAACATACAACTTACAACACAGAAAACAAGGTGTTCTTTTTTGTCATTTGTGCTTTGCTGTACATTCTCATATAATATCCAGACTTCCTCCTTTTATTCATGAAGGTTTGTCTTCCATATTGTTTTAATATTTTTGGTCAGAAGGAGATTAATTAATATTTTACTGATGTTGTAATTCTCTTATAAATCCTTCCTTTGAAGATTCATCACTTACAATCACACTCTTTATTTTTCTTTGAGGTCATATTTGCCATTCCTCTCCATATCTCTTACAACTCTTCCTTTTGTCTTTCTCTTTTAGCTTGTCACATTTGTCGCTTTTTATATATTTCTCTTTTACTTCTCTAGCATATGTGTCGGGTCTTTCATAATTGTATTGTGTCTTACCAATTTCTTTGTTTTGTTTCATTATCATCTCTTTTTTCATATTGTCATTCCTCCCTTATCTATTACTCTTCACTTCTGTTTTTCTATATCACTATATGTTTTGGTATTTTGAAAAACATCTTCATGTTTCCTATTATAATTTGATCTAGTTTCTTCTTATGTCTTCCTCGTCTAAAATTCCTTTGAATATAAGAAATATTAACGTATGATCATTTATGTTTCATCTCATAGACACAAACATCTCATATCTTTTCTCAATTTTTCTCTAAAGATAAGGGTGGATGGATTAAAACATTCAAATCTTCAAATTCAATTTGTAATTCTCTAAACCAATATTACTTTAAGGTTATCTTAATCAATTCATCTCAAATTAAAATACATATTTTTGAATTTTAAGTCCAAATAATTTAATTATATTTATGAAAACTTTAGATTTTGAAAATCCAAAATCAATGTAAGTATGGATCAACTAGTTCAAGTTATGAAAGTTAGTTGATATAAGAAAACTCAATTAGGTTAGGTTCAGTTTTTGTAAGATTGAGCTTAGTTAGTTTCTCATGTTTGGACAAGTCAAACTATGTCAAAGTCAAAGTTTTTCAATTAACTTTCATTTTGTTAACCACAGTAAAAATGTGTCCTAGATAATTATAAATCCTCACGCCATCTTTCATGGTGAGCAGTTGGAATTCCCATCCTAGTGCCTGGAATTGAGCCCATTTAACCCATGTTAAGCCTTGGTATTTCTGCTTCATGAACCTCTATATTGCCTAGGATGTATTTTTGTACAGAATTGTTTTAAGAATCTCTATCAATAGCCTGAAACAAATAGTTTTTAGCTTTCATATTTTTTAGATTTGCCTTAACAACATTCCTCCTTTATGCTTCAGTGGGCTAGGTTCCAAGCGTTGGAACCCCATTTTCTATTAGTTGCCACAATTCCTTATTGTGTAGAAAATTTTTCATGGTCATGGACCAGAAATCGTAGTGGCTATCAAACCTTAGCATGATCGGTTGAACAAACTTTTCTGTTGTAGACATCCTTGCTCTCAAACTCATTTCTTAGGTTGTCCATACTCTTTCTACCAGATTACTCATCTTACTAGTTCTAGCTCTTTTCACTCCTTAATAGCTTACACACTTTTTGGATCAAGCTCTTAGAGAACTTTGATACCAATTGTTAAAATGCAGAGAGCACAAAATAAAACAAAGGCAAATGTTTTTATTTGTTGTATCTTTTTTGAAAGCAAAGATAAGCTTACATAAGCCTTACAACTTGCAAAAACAAATTAACTAAAGCCTACATAATTTATGGAAATAAAGTTGGCAACAACAAGTAAAGTAACTAACAAATATCTATCCACAATTGACATGTAAATCATTAACAAATATCTATCAATTTTTTGGTGATGTAACGATTTTACTTTCTTAATTGTTTTTTTAAGATGCCAAGCCTAAAAACATTTTATGAACATGCGTAATCTAGAGATTAGAAACGTAGTCAACAACTTAAAGGTTAGTTTTATGTGTAGTTATTTTTCTCTTTCATGTTTGAGTTATTATCCTTTAAGTACATTAATTTTGAGTAATTTTAACCTATGGAAAAAGGTATTAAATTTTCTTATTTGATTTGATAATGTAAGTGTCTAAATACAAGTGGGCGTACAAAAGGTAACTATAAAAAGTAACGTACAATAAATAATAATATATGATGCAGCAAATAAAGACAAATACAATTTTGATGTTGATAAATGATTATAGTAATTACTACAATATCACACAATAGATAAAAATTGATATTGTGGGTAGATATTGAATAAAATATTTGATTATGGCTAACTATAACTACACAAATACAACCTTTATAAATGTTTGTATTAGGTTCATCTGTTGTCCAATATGCAGAACCCTTTGGTGTTATTATTTTTATTACAGAAGCATTTTGGGCTATTCACATCATTCTTGCACACATTTCTTTATAGTCTTCATTTTTTTTTCACATTTTATTTAGTCTAATTGCTATCAAAGGGTGTCCATGACTGCGAAAATAAATTTTCCTCCATTGCCTTGTTTGATCAAATTCTTTAACATTGATACTGACGTCTAGACCTATCAAATCAGCCCATTTGATAAGATTTGACCCTAATCCATGTGGGTTGGGGCCAAAAAAGCTCATAGGACCAGAAAAACCCATAGGACTAAATACCCCAAAGCCCTATGGATCAGGGTCAGCCCATTGACCTTCCTTTTTACCCAATTTTATGTCCAGAAAAATTTCTTCACATAAATAATTTTGCATCATACTTAAGGTAAAACACACTAATAAACTATCTCAATAGGAAAAAAAATCATATTATGCAAATTATTCCTTGGGCCAGAACATTGTTGCTTGATTTTGGACAAATTTTCCTTTGTTTTCTCCGAAAACGTTTGGTTATTCTTTCTCTTCCCTTCACTGCCATGTCTTTGCTTCCCACACTCGCTCTCCATCTTCACCTTCACTCTTTTTCTCAATTGCTTTTGCCTAAAAAGAATTTTAACGACAGGAACACCAACTTAGGGTTTTCAAAATGGGGAAATCTTGTGAACCGAACGCCAATTTAAGGTTTTCAAAATAGGAAAATCCTGTGAACCGAAAAATTGACGAAGGAGATTAGTCAAAGTTGTGAAGACAAAGTGAACAACGAAAAATTGACACACGAAGAGAAACAATGAAGACGCGGACTCAAGTGTAGAGCCAGTGAAGAATATGTAAAACCATTGAACACGCGACGAAAGGAATTAGGGGTGCAACACCAATGGAGACGCAAAGAGGACCAATGGAGACGCAAAGAACACCCATGGAGACGCAAAACCATTGACATCCGAAGAGGAGAAGAAAACTCGTGCAGAGATAGTGGAGAGAAAATGAAAAACAATTTATCGATAAAGACGTGACAAAATGAATTAGAGTTGAGAAATATTAATAAAAACTATACTTACGCTTTATATATTAAACTGTCGGAATTTTCCGAGGTTTATACAACCGTCGGAAAAAAATCCCTAATAAAATACGTTATTTTTTTAAGTGAAACTATATTAAAAGGTGAAGTAAATAATTAGTGAAATAGTTATATATGCTAAAAAAATAGTTTCATCAATGAATTTCATCAAATATATTCCAATGCATATGAATTGAGAGGAAAACACACATAAAAACTAAGAACCATTATTATCTAAATATAGAGTGAAGGAAGGAGAATACTCTAATAACATATATTCTATAGTAGTTACCCACAACTCTTCTCCTTACAACATTTAGTTCATCACTACCAAGTATCAAGTTTCAATATCTGAAACAAAAACATCCTCGACTAAATGATAGTTTTGGAAGTGCATTAATTTTAAGTAATGTTAGCCTACACAAAAAGGTATTGAATTGTTTGATTTGCACTAATCATATATGTGTTTAAATACAAAAGTGGCGTACAAAAAATAAATATAAAAAGTAACGTACAAAAATAAATATAAAGGTACATGGTAAAGTTTTATTGTAGCTTGTAGATTTAGTTTTCTTTTTCCATCTTTGTTTTTGTATATATTGTGTTCAATTTTCTTGATTCTGTTCTACATATTTCTTGTTAAATTCTGGTTCTGCCATGTACATTTTTTTCAGTTGTGCTTTTAATTCTTGTATATATCCGTTGGTTATCTATCTTGTGCATATTTGTTTTGATTCTGTGTTGTTTAGGAGCCTTACCCACTCACACATTGAGGGCAATGTGCCTCTTAAGTGTGGGGGTGGGAAGGTATAGGGTTAATCTTTTGTTCTGATTTAAATAACCTTGTTTAGTATCAGTTTTAGTAATAAAATAGGGGTAAAAAATTTTTTTCCTGAAGATGTTTTTCCTTTTAGTTTAGGTCTGATTTTGTTTCTGAAGCTGCAAATACCTACTTTCATAATCTGTTTTAGTTTAATTCTTTCATTCATTTTTTTTAGCTTAGGTTCTTTTGCTTTTAAATCCGTTTTCTTTTTAGTTTTCTTGCTTTATTTTTCTATTTTCATTTCTATTTTCTATTCTTTATGATAATTTCTTGTTATGTTTTAGTTCTGATTATTTTCTTGTCCTCATTTTAGTTTTTGCTTTGTTTTAAATTTTGAATTAGGAGTCTTTTCATCATTAGGTTCTAGATTTTATTTGTTATGTTCTGAATCTGTTTTACTTTCTTTTACATTTCTGTTTTGGTTGATTTAGGTCCTTTTCTGTTCTTATTTCTATTTTCTTTTCATTAGTCTAGTCTTTGTTTTAGTTATGAGTAGTTCCTATTCTAAATATTAGTTTCACGAATTGATTTTAGTCTTCCATTTGTTTTGTTCTGAATTTGTTCTACTTTGGTTAATCTTTCTTTAATTAGGCTTATTTTGTTCATAGTTTTATGCTTCTATAATCGTTTTAGGTCTGTTCCATTGTTTCTGTTTTTACTTTCTTGATTTAGGTTTTGTTTCAGTTTCCAAATAGGCTCTGTTCTAAACCTTCTATTTCTAGGTTCTGTTTTTAGAGTTAGCTTCTTAGGTTTTCTTTTCCATTCATTGTTTTTGTTTAGGATTTCTTTTAGGCTTCCTTACTTTTAAATGAGTTCGTTTCAATTTAGCATAGGTTCTTTTGTTGCATACTGTTCAGTTTTAGTTTATCTATATTGTAAATAGCTTTAGGTAATGGTATTTCTAGATTCTGATTCACAATTTTACTTAACTTTTTGCTGATTTACTTAACTTTATAACTTTGTTTTTCCAAGATAGACTGCCAATAAGTCTTTAGCTCTAGATTTAAGTAGATGTAGCTGTAACAGTAATTTTTGCAGTTAGTTCAATTCAAGTGAGCATGTTTTGCATGACAGAGAGTAGCAAGTTCAATTTTGACAAATTTTTAACCCTGGAGAGTTTTGGGCCAAATTTTTTCTTTCTAGTGTGATTGCATGCATGTATAGCCATAGTTCTGATTTTGTATTAATTCTCTTTGAGTGTGCTTGATCTTGGTAGAACTTTAGATATGATCTAGGCCTTCTTTCTTCTTCCCATTCACATTCATTTCTTTCCATTGTACCCTCATTTGAGCCTTAGCTGTCTCTTTGTTTTCCATCCAGTACAAACCATTCCCCAACCATATAAATAAACAACCTTGAGAGATGTGTGAGAAGTAAGGAGACTTCGGAACTCAGCAAAAGAGTGAGACTAGAGGTAAAGTGAAAAAAAAAGAGCTCTAAAAAGAAAAAAAATCTGATCTGGAAAGAGAATAAAAAGAGCTCTGAAAAAGAGAAAAATAGAAAATTGATTTGGAAAAAAAAAACTGAAAAAAAGAAAGAAAGATACAAAAAGATAAGAGTCTGGCCAAGAAGAAAAAAAAATGAAATACTTGTACAGAGTTCCAGTTTCCCTTCTTTCTTGCATATTCTCTAATTCATTCTAGTTTCTATTTCATAATTCTCTGATCCATTCCAGTTTCTGCTTTCTCATCCATCTAGCTTATTCCATTGTCCATTACATTACAAGTCATGCAAGTCCTAGTGATCTAGAGTTACCAAGATTAAAGCAGTGTCAATTAGAGTTTTTCCAAAGTTAAGAATTGTGGCCTATCATGTTATGTGGAGTGAAACACAGGCTAACCTAAACAGTTGAGAGTGTAAACACTTTGTCCTGTGAGGTTGAAATTTGGGCTGCTACTTCTCTGAATTGTAATTGTCTGCTTGTCTTGGTTGATTCTGATTGTTCATTGCTGGCTAGAGTTGCTGAAACTTGGGTTTGAAGTGAATGATTCTGATTGTGCAGGTCTATTTAGAGAAAAATAGCTAGAGTTGTGTAAATTGGTAGAATTGAGTTGATTGTGATAGAGCCTAGTGTTCTTTATTGTGTGTTGGGTCTTTTTCCTTTGAAGTTAGAGTCTTTGGTTTTTTCATTTTAGTTTTCCCTACCCAGGAGGGCAGTTTCTTAAGTGTGGGGGTGTGTTAAGTGTCAAATTTTCCCTATTTTTCTATGTTAATATTACTTTTTTAGGATAGTTTAGCTTTTAATTTTTTAGAATTAAGATAGATTAGTATAATTAGGATAAAAATAGGTTTTAAATAGAAATAGTATTAATTTTGTGTTTTTAGATAATAAATAGTATTTTCTTTATTAAATAATATTTTTTTTCTCTTTGCTTCAAATATCATATTAATTTTTGCTGTTATAGACTTCCATTTTCTCTTTTTGCTGATTTACCCTATATCTATTATTTTTGCAGATCAGCCCATAATCAATTGGGCCAATCAAGCTAGGCCCATGCTGATGAGAAGAGACGTTGTTGTTGCACTGCTGCTGCAAGCAAATATTGGGCCTCTGGAAACTGAGCTGCTGAAGAAACTTGAATTGGGACAACGTTGATGAAAGAGTAAACATGGGTTGAAGCCCCTTTTGCTAATTAAATGAAACGCAGCGTTTCATGTTGCTGCGTCAGGGCAAAGTGGAGAAGGGTTCAAAGTCGCGTTTCATTTAGGCAAAGAGGCTCGATCAGATTTTGAAGGTTTTTCCCCAAATTCTCTCAACCCTTAACCTAGGGTTCATGGTCTGGCATTAGTTGTATCAATTTGGTTTCTGTCTGAGTATGATTAATTGTAGTTTAGGATTGATTTTTGTTGATTGAATTTAGCATAGGGAATTGCTGATATTTGTTCTTAGATCAGGTTTTCATGGTTAGATATCTACCTCTGATTTTTACGTTTGCCTAATCAACTTAGTTTGCTTCTTTCATTTGTGATTTTACATTTCTTCCCATTTGGTTCTGTACAAAATAATCTAGTTTGTGCGTTTACATTTACCTTTCCAGAAGATGCATATAGATAGGAGATTCTTTGGTCCATTAGTTTCATATGTTAAGCAATTAGGTTTCTTTAATTTTCATATTCATTTTCATTTTAGTTTTCATGTCCAGAGTTAGTAGTTTAGGTCAGTTTAACTTCATGATTGCAATTTTTGTTTAGATATTATTCTTTCTTTTCATTTTCTTTCCTCTTTGAAACAATTTATAGATTTTATATTTTTAGTTTCTTTATTTTTAATAATACAATTTTTTTCCTCCCCACCTAGTTTTTAGTAAATACATAATTAGGTATAATTCTACATTTCTAAAACTTAACAAGAACCAAGTCCTTGGATTAGACCCTAGGTTACCCCTACACTACATTAGTAGGGAATTTAGGTTTGTTGAGCTTTAATGCGACTAAAAAGCCTTTCAACAGTGGCGTACAAAAAATAAATATAAAAAGTAACGTACAATAAATAATAATCTATTACTAATATAATATTACAAATACATACAAATTGATATTGTGAATAGATATTAAACAAAAATATTTGATTATGGGTAACTATAACTGCACAACTTCAACCTTAAATGTTTGTACTAAGTTTACTTATTGTCTAATATGTTTAACCCTTTTGTGTTATTCTCTCTATTGCAAAAGTATTTTGGGCTATTCACATTATTCTCGTGCACATTTCATTATAATCTTAGGTAAAGATTCTTGTTATCTGTATGTAACTAGTCCCTTCATCAACTTTTTACTAGGTAAAGATTTTAAAATTTTTACAATAACCATTTAAACTTTTTAACTTTTTACCATGTGCATTAATATCTTACTATTATAGTTGGATTTTAAAATTTAAGGCTTTTAAATGTGTAGCAATTGAGTATTGACCAATTGCTACCTAGGATATGTTACTCGACATGGAGAGCTGCAAATTAGGTACTTAGTCCATTAAGAAACAAGAACAGAGGAAATTGAATCCTCTTCAAGAAAGAAATGATTAAAATGGACAAAAAAAAAAACATATCCAATTTCTAGAAGTCGTTGACCGTGTCTTCTTCAAGAAAGAAATGGTTAAAATGGATAAAAGAAAACATATCCAATTTCTAGGAGTCGTTGACCGTGTAGGATTATAAAATATGTATGATTGTTTATTCTTCATCAAACATGAATAAAATGATCATTTTTTGTTTAGAAATGCAGAATAAGGAGATCATTTTGAGGGGAGAAGAGAAGGAAAAAATAAACTAAAGTTTGTTTACAATGTTTTGGATTCAGCATGTACATGACTATACCTCATTTCTATGATTGATGACAAATTCCTCCAACTCCTACATGATGTGATGCATTGAATGGAAGCATGCAAGGTCCTTCAAGAATCCAGTATGTTAACAACATATATCTTGGTTCTACATGGTGGTATCCAAAGCTTGACGCAGTTGCGCGCAACAGCTAAGTGACCGTCCTGAGCATTGGAGCCAGAGAGAGAAAAGTCAGAGACAGGAGAACCGTCGTCCTGAAACAATGGCGTGGCAGTGTTATACAAAAAAATAACTGAATAACAACACATGAAAACATAGTTAGTGTACATCTAATTGAAATTCTTCGTTTCACTCCATCTATCTGGCGTTATCTCACTGTATAAGCTATGTCTGTAGGTGTAGAATAGATTTAGGTGTTCGTGAAACATATATTAGTGAATTGAAAGGGAAAATGCGGAGACTACCTTGGAGGTGCCGCGAGAGTGAGTCCAGGAGCCCTAGGTAGAAGGGAAATGTTCGACTATGTTATACGGTAGATCCTTGAGGTCGGTCCAGATCCACCAACGACCTCTTTGAGGAATTTGAACATGGTGATCGCAATCGGCAAGAGCGCACGGTAGCGGTGGCGGTGGCGAAAGAGAGGGAGAGGGCGCTAACCACGAACGGTGGAAGGATGGATCTGATCAAGTGTTGCGGTGTCCAGTGATGCCAAATGATTTAGCGGTGAAGGCAAAATTAGGGTTGGAAATGAGAGTTATAGTGGAGAAGAAGCAAAATATTGTTGGGGGTCGACAGTCACAGTGGAGAAGATGGAAAACGAGGCATGACAAGAATGGTGAAGAAGGTGGAGAAAATAGGGTTTCGAAAAGAGAGAGACCGAAAATGATGACTTTTTTTAAATTAAAAAGAAAAGTTAAAACATAGTTACAGTTAAAACCGTCGAAATTTTTAGAGGTTTTCCAACCGCTGGAAAAAAAAAACCCCTTGTAGAAAATATAATTTTTGTAGTGTGAGAACATTACAAAAGAAAAAGGAGACATGAAATACAAGAGCAAGAACAATAACATTAAAGTTGTCACCAACCTTCCTTAAAATGATAGCTTTAGAAATAAAGTACATTAATTTTGAGTAATGTTAGCCTATACAAAAAAGTACTAAATTGTTTAGTTTGCATGGATCATGTATGTGTTTAAATACAAAAGTGGCCGAAAAAAAATAAGTACAAAAAGTAACTTACAGTAAATAGTAATCTATAACTAATGTAATATCACAGTCCATACAAATTGATACTTTGAATAAATATTAAACAAAATATTTGATTATGTTTAAGTATAATGGACTAACTTCAACCTTCATAAATGTTTGGACTAGGTTCATCTATTGACTAATATACAAAACCCTTTTGTGTTATTCTCTCTATTGTAGAATCATGGGCTATTCACATTATTTTCGTGCATATTTCTTTATAGTCTTGAGATGTTGATCCTGACATTAGTGTTTTTCCAATTCTTCAAGAACTTTTACAACTCCATACTTCTGTCTAATAACCCAAATTCAATATAAAAGTTAATATTTTATTTATGACAATAAAAACAAAATTTCTTATTTTTTAATTTGAACAGTGTGTATTTACAAAATACACGTAAAAAAGAAGAGCTAAGATGCATTTAACGATTGATAAATTAAAGGTTGATCTGATAGTGAATGATGTCAATGTGACACTACCGTCTTAAAGAAAAAAATATTAATATTTATGTTATCAGTAAATAACTAATCCTTTTATCAATTTTTTAATAAGTAAAAAATTTAAAATTTTTATAATAATCATTTAAACTTTTTAACATTTTTTGGACTTTTCAATTTAAGGTTTTTAAATTGGAAGCAAGTATTGACTCAAATATTGAGAATATGTTAAACAGAAGGCAGAGTTGCATAATTAAATACTTAGCTCCAACAGAAATCAAGAAGGGAGGAAGCCAAATCTCTCCAAGAAAAGAAACTGTTAAAATGGATAACAAAAATGTATCTCCAATTTTTAGAAATCATTTACCTGTAAGATTTGAAAAATCTTTATAATAATTTATTCTTCATCAATATATATCATATCATTTTCATGTGACCATTTTACTTTCTTGATTATTTTCTTATAAGAAAAAAACATATTAAATTTGGATTCAATCTAAATTAAACAAGTCCATCGTCATGACAATAAAAAAAATATACCCTGTCTGTATGTGAATATTGAAAATAAAAATGTATCAAATTTTCATCTTTTTCTAATCTTCGCTAATATTTTGTCTTACAGCTTCTCTCTTCTCCCCTAGTATCATTTTCTTTAATGTTTCTAGATTCTTATTTCGCTACAATATTATTTATTATATGCATTATCTAGTCTATGTTAATTTTTTTAAAACATACGAAATATGATTAATAATTTTTATGTCATTAGGTTGCACTTTCTCTATCGAAAGCAAGTCAAATGATTATTCGACACATATGGATTATTGATCTTATCCAAATACCATCAATACTTACTTCTCAATCATTATTATCTCTGCATAACTTATAATAGTGGTTTAATTAAACCACTATTAGTTTCTATCACCAAAAAACTATTACTAGTTTGATTTTAATTTTTTAATACTTTCCCGTTGTGGTTAGGGAAAAAGAAACACTAACGTGTATACGTATACGTGCTTTCTGCAATGAGTAGTTGAAGCCAAGCCACGTATATAGAATATAAAAGCATTTACATGTTTGCTAAAAAAAAATAGTTTCAGAAATTTAAAGTTACAAATGTTTACTTTTTATCTTATTTGCTTTTAGAAACATATTTTAGTTATTTCTATCATAAAGAATAAATAACTATACAATATGTAATTTTTTTTTTGTATTACTCTTACTAAATTATTTAATGTAAGAAATAATTTTATAAAAAAAAACTCTGTTAAAACTAAACTTAAAAATGAATTTCTTTTTCATGTATAAATATTTTTTAAAATATCATATTCAATTAAACATATTTAAATTATTCAAACAATCATAAGACATAAAAACAGCTTTCTTCTGCCAAATATCTCGTTTTACGTTTTTATTAAGAAAGAAGAATGAAGAAGCGAAAGATATGATTAGATGAAAGTATATTTAAAGAGGAAACGGAGGAAGATGATAAACGTAGAGAATGTGAATTATGTGATATTTAGGTGTTGAATACGTGTGTAGAAATGAAAGGATGAGAGTGAAAGAAGTGTATAGTAGTAAGCAATGAAATGGGACATGGACATGTCTGTTTGTCGTATACGTCACCTAGTTTCCCATGGTTTTCCTGCCACATGTTTTTCTCATTGCCACTGGTTTCACTTAAATGCTTACACCTTATTCAATCTTTTCATTAATTTTTTTCATCTCATGCTCCCTTCCAAAACCTACCCTCTCATCTCTATCTCATTCCGTCTACTCACTCTCTTCCATACTACCGTATATACATACATACATACGGTTTTAAATGTTCCTTAATATTGTACTATTCATTTCTCTCTCTCTCTTTCTTCCATTTTGTGGATCATATAAAATTTCAAAAATACATTAATATAGAAAGAATATGCCGAGTCTCACAGCCGAAGCAGTCTGTGCAGATTCTGAGCAATAAAAACAAACTAAATTAGAGGATGGCTAGATTCCACGTTTTGGTGGTAGGTTGTTTTCTTACAAGAACACACGTAATTTCCTAGGATAAGAAAGCTACAACGACCATTGACAACTTACTGTAATATCGAGGCTAATGTCACAAATATTCATAATTGTAGTATGGATAAAGATACTTAGACAACATTTTCTTGACAATATTTGAATATCATCATACGTGTCATTGTGTGATTGGTTTATGGTGGTGTCATTGTATCATTTGGACCAATCACACAATGACATGTATGATAATGTTCAAATGTTGTCAAAAAATTATTGTTTATGTATCATTATCCTTGTAGTATTGTTTCCAACAAGCATATTATTGACAACTTTTTTATTGTCATAAGATTGTCGATAATTACATTTTATCGACGATTTTTGTCATTATCAAAAAATTTGGACTGCAAATAAATCTCTTCTTTATTGTAATAGTAATATTCTCTCAAGTTTCTTATTATATAGTTTAATTTTGAATGAAATAGTTATTAAAAATAAATTTTAAGTCTAATTCAATTCATAAAATTGGTTTGTAAGATAAAGTTTAAATTCACTTATGAATTAATTTTATTTTTAATTAACGTGACATTTTCAACAATAATAATGTTAAAAAGATTTTTTTTTTTTCTTCTTATACATATTATTTTGGATTGGACTTATAATCCAATAATTGATTGATGGACACACTTAATCTATACGCGTCCAACTTTCAACTTATATACGTCAAATAAATACATATATAAAACAAATTATACACTCCATAACATAATTTACTTATATCTTTAATAACTATCAATTCATCCAATTAATATAATAACATTGGACTCTATCCATTTGAAATGTATAGAATACCGCAGTCAACATTCATTATAATACTAATCTCAACACCAACTATAAACATCAAATATGTAAACAAATAATCTTGAATATATAACCTTCTTCAATGTAATATTGTTATAATAGATTTTTTTTTTTTTAAATAATGTTCGTTACTTCTAAATGTCACTAAAAATCATTGTAAAATAAATTTTTAAATAAATATAAACCTTATTTTATAATTAAGTTTAAAATTTATTTCTTAAAACAAAAAAACTGAAATGCAAAAGGATAAAAAGGGCTCACCTCCTCTCCCAAACAATTTTGGAAGTGAAACTATTCTATGGCTTTGTTGGAGTAAAATGAGCTCAAGCAAAAAATTAAAAATGAGCTCCTGAAAATGGGAAAAAAAATATGGAAGTGGGAAAGTAAAATGTGTGAAGAATGAAATAAATGCATCTATTTTTAATTTTTAATTCATAAGTACAGCTCATTCTATATTTAGTATTATTATTTTTAAATTTCGGTCCATTTTAAAGTGGTTTTTCACTTTATCATTATTTTTTTTAATTTTTTATTTTTTTTATTTATTGTTTGTTAGACTGACATTTATATTAATAAAATATATTTTTTAAGTATCAGTTTAGTCTTCACAAATTTTAGTATTATTATTTTTATTTATCATTTATTTTGCTTCCATTTTAAAATAAGTTTGATTCACTTTATCATTATGCTTTTATGTTTTAATTCATAAATACAACTTAATTAGTGTGAGCCGGACCTATGTATTGTTTATTATTATTTTTAAATTTGTGGCCATATCACCTTCTTTATCATTAATGTTTTCTTTTTTTCAGTTAGCGTCAAGATCAGCACTTATGTATGAATAGGAAAATGCCTTTTTACTTTTCATCTAGCTCACACAATATTATTATTTTTATTTATTGATTAATTTGTGTTCATTTTAGAGTGGTTGCCCATTCTTTTATTAATATTTTATCTATTTATTTTCTCTACAAGTATAGTTTAACCGATGTTTATATTAATGAAAATTATTAAGTATGTTTTTAGTTTTTGAATTTTGTCTTGAAATTAAAATTTTTTCATGATCAAAATATTAATTTTAAAAATGAATTGACATATTTCTTTTAATCCAATTACGTTAAATTTTTGTAATATCAGTCGCGTTTTACAACTTTTAAAATTAAAACATGTTAAACTGTATAAATTATTAAAATAGTAAAATAACATATATTTGACACGTAAAAAAAATAATGTAATTGAATTAAAAAAAGTATATCTATTTATTTTTTAAATTTAAATTTTGAAAAAGAAATTTAAATTTCACATAAAATTTAAATATTATAAACATATTTAATCCTGATTAAAAATATTTTATAATTTCAATTTGATCCATGTATTATATAATGTTATTATATTTTATTTACTCTTTAATTTGCCTCCATTTGTAATAGGTTTAATTTTGCTCTATCATTTATATTTTATTTTGTGTCAAGTTAAAATCAGCTTAACTATCACCTACTTGGTTTTTTTTTATTATACCTATATTTTTCTGTTTTATATAGTAATTAACATATGTACTATTAGAGACAATTTCTTATTTAATTATAGGGTTAAATATGTTTTTAGTCCCTATATTTTGGGATGATTTTGGTTTTAGTCCCTTTTTCAAATTAAGGTACAATTTAGTCCTTCAACTTTAGAAAATTCTGGTTTTAGTACTTTTTATCAAAAAATTTTAACTTTATTTGTTGTTTCAAGCACGTTTCATTATAGCATTTGGATTGTTTACACTGTTCGACACATTTTTGCTTCAATGTTAACTGAGAAACGCGTTTGAAATAGCAAATAAAGTTAAGAAAATTTGGTAAAAAGGACTAAAACCAGAGTTTTCTAAAGTTGAAGGACTAAATCGTACCTTAGTTTGAAAGAGGGACTAAAACCAAAATCACCTCAAAGTTTAGGGACTAAAAACATATTTAACCCTTAATTATAATAACACTATTACGTCACTAATTCAAGGTATTTGAATTGCTTGTTACATGAAACATCTTATTTTGTAAATAAAATTCTCACTCTAGTTGTAATGTTTTGTTATTGGATATAATTATATGTTCTAAGACTAATGAAATATTTGTATATATTTTTACTACAATATGATTTAACTTATTAACTTTGATATAATATTGATAAAAGAAAAAGTAATTTTTTAGTCCAATTTAGTCTTACCAAATTAATTTATAAAATAAAATTTACATTTATTTATATATTATAAATTAACTTAACTAAAATAAAACTTCTCAACATTCAAATATGCTATAATAATAAAAACATCTTTTAACTTGATATTCTGATAAAAAAAAATGTAATTTGGTGGCATCTTATTTCTTAAAAAGATTGCGTTGATAAAGTAACATAATATGCTAAGTATAGGCACCCTACAAAAGTGATAACCCCTACAAGATTAAAATAGTATTTTTTTTTACTCAATAATTAAATATTATAATGGTTATTTAACATGTTAAATGGAAAGTGTAAAGTAAGAATGACTAATTAGGAAACAAACAAAATATAGCAGGAAAAAACTGACTGTTAAATATTTAAGTTTTTCATGAAATCCACTTCTTTTACTTTTTCACTTAAATATATAAACAACAATATGAAGTTGATATTTTTCAAACTCTTTCATCTCTCTATACTAAATAATGACTTTATATTATAATGACTTATTTAAAAAGACAAATTTTCTTTTTCGTGTTATTCCTAGAAAATCTACTAAATTTGACTTCTTCTTTTTTTATGTATACGGTATTCCTAGAACACTTTGTTTGAATATGTGATAAAAAAAAGACAATGATACTTTGACAATTCTTTTTTAACAATTTTTTGACAACAAGATACGTGTCATTATTTTATTGGTATGTTTGAATTTATCTTTAAAAAATATTTGAAACGGACCAATCATAAATTGCCACATATACGTTGTCAAAAAGTTGTCAAAAAAGAGTGGTTAAAGAGACTTTTTCCAAAAAAAAAAAGTGAAAAGTTAAATTATTTGATGAAAAGGAGTAAACAGAGAAAAAGAAAAGAACGAAAAGTTAGAATAAGAATGTATTTAATTTGAAAGGAAAAAGAAAATAGAGAAAGTTGGATTTATTATTGAGTAACCTTTATTTATTTTCATCATAAGTTTATTTTAATATGTGAAAAAAATATTCTCTTACTAAAAAGTTTGTGAATTAGGTAAATATTTACACTATACTATTTAAAAATTATATAATTAATTATACTTGAAAGATAATTGATTATTTAGACGCCTTACATGAAAAACAAGTGAGACGAGCGAGACAATTTAAACAAAAACCATATCTCATTGACTCTAATTTCTAAAATCATACTCGAAAAAGCTTATTATGTACGGATCCATCAATTTCATATTTCTCATTTCTTAACATTTTCATTAATGTAAATCGAATGAATCAACTCAAACTCTCAATGAATTCATCCATGATAACAAATGTTGATTAAGAATTAAACAAAAAAAATTGTTATTCAAATTATTAAAATTTTGTCACCAAGTTCATCCTACTGAATTTTGTTACAAAGACAATTCAAAATGTGAAAATGCAATATTTTTAGTTTCAAAGTACAAACATTTGACGAAGACGATGTTAAATACGAGTATGCATATACTAATTAAATTACTTTTATATAAGGATCTAATTAAAAGTAAACGTTTCATATAAGAAATCGAAAACATATTAAGTTAAATTTATTACTTTAGCACTTCATTTACAACCCTTCACATTCACTTTTACAATCACAAAAGATTACTTTTCAAATGACTATATTATACGTTATCTTTAAAAGTGATTGTATTAAATGTCAAAATTTAAAAGTTATAAAATTAAAAAAATAAGTATAGTGATGTTATGATACTCCATTTTGTTTTACATCTATTTTAGAATTTGTCTAGTATGGAAATTGAAAGAAGGAAACAATTTTCTTTCTTTCCAACACATCTCATACACATTCAACGTTTTACATTTAAAACACTAGGAAAATATATAACTTGTGTCTCTCAATATTTCCAAGTTAAAATAGAAATGACATCTATATTCTCTTAGAAGCAACTTCGATGATAATCTTAAATCAGAAAAACGCGATTCTCATGTAAAATGCACATGGTTCACATAACATGTATATTATTAGGATATATATATTTCTTTTTTCCCCCAATGGAAACAGAAAAAAAAATGAAAGAGATAAGGATATTCGTTTATTGAAGAACAGGATCCTCCTCCAGTGGATTACAGGGCTGACAAACTAAAGAACTAAACTCCAAAAATTAACGTAAGCAGTGTTTGTCTGTTTGTTTTCCATGCTAAGTGCTTATTTTATGGTAGAATACAAAAATACTTGTGATGTTGATGACCGAATTAACAGCAGATAGAAGTCCAAAATTGGGTTGTTCTGATGATAAAGAGACTCCCCTAGCAACAATAATTTACAGTACTCATGTTAGATAATTGATTCGACAAACTAGATCCACCACCACCCAAATCTCTTTTCTTTGGTTTCAACAATGGAGGTACCCAGTTACCAATAATATCACTATCTTCATCACCCTTTGATCCTTCTTTACGACTCACAGAAAGCCACTTGGCTTTCATGTACGATGCGGTTCTCCATGGAGGCACGTGAAGACCCTTCTCTCTTAGACACTGTTTCGCAGCAGAACATAGCAAGGAAATTATCTTGCACAGCTTCTTCTCACTCCCAACAAAAATGTAAGGAACCGATTCTGTCAATTCTTTGTAGTCTTCCGTAGGCTTCGCAACTTCAAATTGGGACCTGAAATCTATATCTACTATCACCCTCAAAGCTTTACCGTAATCCTCATCCTCCATCATCACCTCAATATACTCGTATTCACCTGTTCATCTTTGCATAAACATAAGAAATACCAAAAGGGTACATAATTTCTGGCTCAAATTTTGACGTCTAACAATCCAAATTTGGATATTTCATTTTGAATTTTAACACAGATTTAAGCAGAGGTGGAGAAAAAGGCAGAAAAAAAAAAAGAAAGACCGACCTGCAGGACAACCCACAGAGGTGGCCCAAGATGTGTGACATATAGAAGCATTAAGACCATCCATTTTCATCCTCACAGCAAGCCATCTACTGAGATTGGTTGTTTTCTCTGCACTCTTTCTACCTCTCATATGTTTCAGTACACACTTCATCACCTTAGTCTCAGGTGCTGCATCACCCTCACTTCTTAGAATATCCTGAAACCATTTACAGCATAGAGAGAGACAACCTTAAACCAAGACAAAGTTGGAAAAAAAAAAAAAACACAAAAAACAAAGGAGTGGTGAACAGTACCTGCAGAATAAAAAATTGGGTTGTGTGGGTTAAGGTGTGGCAATTTGAGGAAGTGGAAGTTGTGGAGGATGTTGATTCTGATTCTATAAAATCTTGCACCATTTGTACCAACTCGTCTTCCTCTAAACTTGCCATCTAGTCAAAAGAGAAGAATAGTGTGCAGTGGAAATGAGTGTGAGGTTTGGATTTCTTATATATAAGAAGGAATGGCGGTGGAAATAGTACCTGTGTGGTGACAGATTATAGATGAGGCCCGCTGCTCATAACCTAAATATATATTAAATCAATCAAACGAAAGGAACCAAAAAAAATTAAAATAAAATAAAAAGTTGATATGTCCGAATATCCTTATCTTAATTCTTTCTTTTAATAACCATGAAAATGACATAACTATGTGTTTTCAATGTATTCTAGAACTATCTCTCACGGTTAACTCATCTCATTAATGCGCGCGTCATGTTTTTTTCTTCTTAATCACGCATATATATTCGCTATCCGAAAGTCAGTTTACTGTGGATTAATTCTAATGGAGATAATTAGTTTAATTAATGGAAAAAATCTGTTAAACTATTTTTTTTCTTCTTAAAATATTTTGGTAGAAGGAAACCTGGTCCACGCCACTTCAACCAATTTCATTGGCTCTATATGACTTCAAGCATTTCAATCATGATAATATAATTAATATATAATCATACCAAAAGCAATAATAATAATAATAATAATAATAATAATAATAATAATGTGGTAAATTCATTTAACTAGTCAAGATTTTCCTAATTAATATTTGTCGGTCTAGTCGGAATGATGCGGTAGAGATAATAGTACTGTAATTTGGATGACATTTTGATTGTTTAAATCAAGTTTTTGTACTATATACATTAGTAAAATTTAGTTTAACACTTTATTCATTTTTAGATTTGTAACTAGATGATTAAGATTTTACTAAATAAAACTTTGTTCATGTAATATAAGAACGTCATCTTGTATATTTTTCTTAATCACAATATTTATTTTCTGAGCTCCTATCATAGCTTACTACTCAACTGGGCCGTTCAACTCTTGTATTTCATCTGGGCCTGACTACCCTATCATATTTCTTGGTGCACCCCATCAAAAGTTTTCCAAACAGAAGTGGTGTGATTGTCTACCGGAAAGAAAAGTTTTCTCAGTTGTGAGCTATGAAGCTCTAATTATATAGCCCTAATTACTTTAAAAAATTTAGAATAGTAGGAAGTGTTTGCTTGAAAACTTATTTAAAGAAAATAAACCATTGAAAAAGTAGGAAAATACTCATCAAAAGGTATTGAAAGTTTGAAATGTGATGTACCTTCTAGTTAGTTTATGAAGATAGCTTTGAAAAGTCATGAAAGAAAGAAAAAAATCTGTCTTTTTCTAGGCAAAATGGCAATTGAGGCCACACAGGACAAAATCACATTTCGTAGATATCCAAGCAAAATATTAGACATAAAAATTGGATTTTTAATCCTAAAAACACAATAAAAGTCTTATCTTGAGAATAAAAGTTAATAATAATTTAATTATTAAGGAAATATCTCATTGTCAACAGAAGAAGAACACGTGTTTTGACCTATCAACATTTATTGGTCAATAAATGCTCATAAATTTCCTTGAATCCAAAAAGAAAATTAAAATTATTTATTTGGTCCAAACTCCAAAGTCTGTCTTTTTTGTTTGGTCCTTCCTTCCTTTCGTAATAAATTAACAGTTATTACAAACTTAGTAATTTGAGGTCCAACAGAAAACAAACACAACTGTTTTATTTTCTTTCCATCACCAACCTCCACCATGACCCTGCCGGAATTTCCTTCCTGCAGTGGCGCCGGAACATCATCCCCGCCGGGGAAGAAAGAGCTCCAGCTCCAAGGGACGCGTCCACCGCCGCTCAGAGTTAGCAAAGACTCCCACACCATCCAAAAGACCCGCAAGCCGCCACTGCCCCCCAACGCGCACCTACCGCCGCCCCCACCAGAGAACCGGAAACCGGTGATAATCTACACCGTGTCTCCCAAAGTCCTCCACGTCACCGTCAGCGACTTCATGAACGTGGTTCAGCGCCTCACCGGGCCATCCTCTGGTGACGAGCCCGCTCTCGGACCCGGCGACGTTTCGCCGGCAGCGAGGCTGGCGTCGATCGAGAGGACAAGCCCATCGGAGAGAGAGAGAGATCACGGCGGAGAGGAGGACGTGATGTTGATGTTGGAAGGACTGGAAGTGGGTCAGTTCCCCGGAATATTGTCGCCGGCGACGTTGCCTCAGATATCGCCAGGGTTTTTCAACGAGCCGCAGACGACGTCGACGTCGTTTTGGCACGACCTGAGCCCGTTTTGGTCTACTCACAGCTTCGTTGCAAGTCCTTCGGGGCTGCTTTCCGCCGCCGCGATTTCTCCGCTGCCGTCGCCGGACATCTTCAATCTCTTCGACTAACTTTGATTTTTATTACCACTTTGAGTTTTTTCTATTTTGGTATGGTGACTATTGATTAGGTTTGGAAAGGGAAAAGGGTGGAAGATTCAACTATGGGTGACTTTTGTGGCCAAAGTTTTGTAGAGCGTAGATATTGTTTGTGGTTTCAAGGGAAAAGAATAAAAATACAAAATGAGAGCACTCTTGAATTCAAAGTTTCAAACTATGGTCATTGCTGATCCACTGTTTTCTGCTGCGTTACAAATAATTGGAGTCCTTTGTGTAGTCTTTATCAGTTAGTTAGGTCCATAACTAAATTCGCCACAGATAAAATCCTCAAAATCAACTAAGAGCATCTTAAAAAATGCTTCTACAGCACTGATTAAATGAGAGCTCTTTTCAAACAAACTGTTGACAAAAGAGTTTCTAACACAGACATCACAATTGGTGAAGTTAAAAAAGCAGCTCTTGGTCTGATTTCAAATGTAAGGCCATTTTGTGGCTGAATTTATCACAATGTCTTTTTGTCCAAAATCATCACTCTATTCTCTATTAATCTTTTCCTAGGTTCCTGTCCCAATTCATTCTACATTTCTTGCTGGGTGTCGTTTTAATGATTTGTTGCAAATGGACAGTTAATAGAGGTAAGTTGTATTAGTTCTGATTTCAATTCTTATGTTGCGGATAACCAATCTCTTAACTTCTAAACTATGGACAAGTGATATTTGAAGCAAGTTCTCGTTGATTATTTTTCTACTCTTGATGTTTCATGTTTCAAAATTACATTGTTTCTGCCAACTTACAGTATTTTTTTTTTCAAATGTATTAGGCTCTTTTCTCTGCAAAAGAAGCTCATAGATTACTTGCTAAACTCTTCCAAAGAAAGTTTACTCATAATGTTCAGCAGCAGAATGAAGAGCACAATGTAATAGCTGATTCCTTAAAGAGCATTATAGATAGTGTTGAGAATATTGGACTAAACTTATCCGATGCTAGGGAAATTTTGCTATTTGATTCTATATCACGGGACTTGAAAGACAGGAAAGTTATGCAGTGTTATCTTGAGAGCACTCTTCAGGTTTGATTTCTATCCCACAGTCCTCATATGAAAGTAAATATGTTCAGACGAAGGCATGTAATGTATCTTCTTTCAACAAAATTTGCAGTTGCAGGTAGGAATCATCCATGAAATGATTGGAGATGGAGATGAGGCTGAAACCTATCTCAAGTGGGGGAAAGCCATAATGTTCACTAAATCTGCCTTTGTTTACAGTTTCTTTCTCTTCCTCTTTAGGTATAAAAATTGCTTGTACGTTTTTTCTCTGCTTGGATTGATAAGCTTCCATTCATTGTTTGGTATGAAATTGATTTGCCATTTCTGTGATGTTTACCAGGAAAACTATATGTTAAAAAAAGACATTGGAATTTAGCAGAAGAGGAACTTGGAAGTGCTGAACATATTTTAAACGAAAGCAGCACACCCTTTTATTGCTGAAAGTGTAAATTGACTCTTGAAGTTACTCTGTATGAGTATCTTGGACATTTGTGTCAAAGTAAATTTGAATATTCATAAAGATTGAAATCTCTTATGAGCTGAAAATATTAGCACCTATGTGTATTCGTAAGTTTTCTGCATTGGTGGAGAAGGCAAAAATAATTGAGAGCTTGAAACAACAAGCCAACAGAGTAATGAGATCATGTCTTAGTGAGTCTTTGAAATTTTCATGTGGAAAGATTAGATCACATAATATATATATATATATATATATATATATATATATATATATATATATATATATATATATATATATATATATATATATATTATTTCATAACAATAAAATTTATATAGGTTAAGAAATAAGTCACAGAATCTATAAAACAATTAACAAGTAATTTATTGGAATTTATATGATAATGAATAAAAGATTATTTTATTTTTAATATTTTAAAATTTCAAAAATCCATGATTTTTTATCCTCTAAAAAATTTCAATAATTTCGATTAAACATCATAATATATTTTTTTAATGTTTAAATTCTTTTATAACGAAAATATTTGAAAACTCCAATTCAATATACCTCTTTAGTTTTCATAATTTTTTTTTTAATCCTTGAAAGTTTAGACAGCAAACACTAAATATATTTTAAAAAATATATACGTACAAGGACTAAAACCAATAAAGCCACATATTTTTAAAAGAACTAAAATAAATAGCTTTAATAACACAGGATAAAGTTTCTAAAACTAAATATATTCAAATAAAAAACTTTAAGAGTACAGGATATCAGTTCATGTTATTTTGCTGTTCTTTCAAAGTCTTTTCTTCAAAATGTCTATTTCACGTTATTTTAAATGGTTTTGATTGATGTACTAAAACCAAATTCCTTTTTTTGGGGTTAGAGGATGGAATTAGAGGAATGGAAATGAATAGATTTGAGAGAGAAAAAAAAAAGATAAAAATGAAATCATTTTGAATTAAGAAAAAAATGATAAGAAATGAGAAGAAAATTTGTAAAAATCATCATGTATTGTTATTTATTAATATTATTAATATCTTCATTATTAAAATATAAATTTATTTATAGTATCATTATATTATATTATTATTATTACTAATTGTAATGCTTAATATTAGTAGCTGGGGACAAAAAAACACCGAATTTATGTAAACAGAGCAAAGTTCAGGAGTTGAATATATTTTGCTTAAAGCACAAGATGGCAAAGTAAAAATAATGCCAAGCCTGGAGAGAAACGTCAAGTAATAATTTAAAGTTTTATATTTACAAATTTATGACTCAACAGCACCCTTCAAAAATCCATCAAAACCTAATAATGCACCTAACATTTTTGGCATCCTCACCAGGAAGGTTGTATAGGAAAAACATGAGAAAGAATCAACTGGTAATTAGACTTCATATATTTTCATGTTCGTATACGGTAGAATTCCAGTTTGCCCCAATCAAAGTGCCAACTCGCTCTCCTTTAATAGCTTTCTCAATGTTGCCAGGTTTATTTAGATTGAAGACAACAACTGCACCATAAGGGAAGGACGGAGACAGCTTATCGTGGTCAGTCACTTCAATTTTGAGAGGGTAAGGATACAATTAAACTGATACTAATTAGAAAAATAGTTCATATAAAGGTTTATGTGCATGACGTTACCTGGAATATTATTTTCCTGGCATAAAGTTATGGCAGTCATGTCCATCACTGACAGATCTCTTGAAGTTACCTCTTGATATGTTAGTGTGTCATGAAGACGTGCTTGTGGATTACGCTTTGGGTCATCGTCATAAACTCCATCAACGTTTGTTGCTTTTAGTACAACCTCTGCATTAACTGAATAAACGATGGAACAACATTTAACCACTACAATACTTCACCTCGTATGCTGAAGTGAAAACAAATTTAGCACAACATTAACAAATTGACGTAAAAAATCTACATCCCTGGCCAACAATAAACAGGTAGGACTTGGTTTGGTAGTGATGAAAACCCAGGAGGGGTTTAACTTAACTGTGGACCGATTACCTCAAGTTCTGTCTCTTGAATAATTCTTAAAAGAAATTTTTGAATAATTTGATCTTGATTTTGAAAAACCATGAAAAAGAAAAGATTACAAGATAATATTTTCAAACTCCATAAAATAAACAAAATGATAATTCGCCACTTGTGGACCTAGCTCCTAATATAAAAATCAAGAATGCTAGAAATTGATAAAGAAAAGTCACTTGTGACCTAGCTTAAAAGATAAGAAACCCTAAAAAAGAACACTCTGTACATCCTGAACTTGGAATCACACGAAAGCACCTCCAATGATAAGCTAAAGAGCAACACTTAGGATAAGCAATTAGGGCAACCATTTGATCACCAAAGATACACTAATGAGCACGACCAAAGATAATTTAAAGGACAATTAGGATAAGCCCATGTAAGAGAAGAATTCTCCAAATGAATTCACATTATTAACAAATTGAATTAAATGAATATATTAGTTTTCCTTATATGGAAAGTGTGGTGGAAAGGGATTAGATAAACACTTCCCTTTCCTAATCCTATATCCAAACAAAAACAGAGAAAATAAAACTAAGACAAGGGATAGTTGAGCTTATTCCTACTAAATTTAAAACACAAAATAAAGTAAATCCATTTTCAGGATCAAATCATGTAGGCTCACAACAATAAAAATAAAACATACTCTCTGCACATCGGAGTGCTGCAGCAGTGTCCGTGGTAAAAAATGGATTTCCAGTTCCGGCAGCAAAAATAACAACCCTTCCTTTTTCCAAATGCCTCACAGCCCTTCTGCGTATATATGGTTCTGCAACCTCAGACATACGAAATGCAGTCTGCACCCGAGTAGGAATGCCAATACTCTCCATTGTTGCTTGAAGAAATATAGCATTCATGACAGTGGCCAACATCCTAGAGGATAAATTCAACAAAAATTTGAAAAACGTGGAGTATTACTTCAACCGTAGTATATACATTTTTAGTAACCCAAAGTACAGTGGATCATAGCAAGTTGAAAATGTAAATGAACAACCAGCACAGAAGAGCTCTGACTTAATCTGAGATAAACTTAACAGACTTTTGTAAGCAGGCGAAAAGTGTTCTGAAAGAAGATCTAAGTAGGCACTTGAGAAAGATTGAGAAAATCACCCAATATAATCAGCAGACGAGCGGTCTAGTCCACTACTTCCAGCCCAGGACGATCCACGGAATATGTTACCTCCACCAACTACTAGTGCAACCTGAAAAATGAGCCAAGTTATAACACCAAAGTCTGAAAACCAGTTAAAAAGCTTTGAATAAGTTCAAGTCAAATGCTCTCCCAATCTCACTGCCACATACAAAATAGATCCATGTAACACTTTGAAAGATTAATTTGTACAACACATCAATAATCAATAACAACCCCCAAACTACTCAAATCTCACAATCAATTAGCCAAATGATCAACAAATTGCGTGGACGAAACTGAAAACCAAATCAAAAGAAACAGAAATGTATTATTAGTCTAAAAAGAATCCACTATAGTCACCTCAATGCCAAGGCGAGTCACTGCTGCCACTTCCCTTGCAATTGCCATGGTTATCTGTATCCAATCATAAAAAACAAATTCAGAAACAATGCCGAGAACACCATGACATAGGAGAATGCTTCAATTCATTTTGTTTTCAGGAAGTATTCATTGCCACTCGTCTCTAGTATTTTTTTTTTTTTCTTATTTCCCTGAAATGTCCCTTTTAAGTATATAAGCCAAACTAAAGACATGTTACCACCTATATATCTAGCTAAACGTTCTACTTTTTTATCTTGTCATGAGTTCCCCATCTATTGGTTCATAGACAAATGCCGCCCTCATGGTACTATGACAGTCATCGACACAGTCTACAACCTCTGAACGCGTGGTGTTTAACCACTAAGCGAAGCCATGAGTTTCCATCTAAACTTTTAATCAACAATAACAAAACCAATTATAAATAATCAAGGCAATAAGGCACCTTAAAATAATAGAAAAACATCCTGCTCATGTTCCTCCAAGGGAGGAGTTGTTATTATATAAAGAACTCAACAGAGAGATAGAGTGTTAATGTTACTTTTGGGTCAATGTTCTGAGAATTATCTCCTGCAAGTGCTTCTCCGCTGACTTTGAGCAAAACCCTTCGCCATTTATACGATGGCTTGTTATTTTCATTCATGGAGAGCTCCAAGTGAGCCCTGGACGGAATGGGCTTCCTGCCAACAAATTATTTTTTCAACCACAACAATTACCATCGTAGTTCCACAGAAACATTTATACAAACAGCTTATTGGAGAAGAAAAAACAAGAAGAAAAGAAAAAAACCTGAATTCGATTGGGTCAGGGGAAGAGCCCATTTCTGAATAAGAGGAGCGAACAACGAAATTGGCGTGAAGGGTTGAATTGCCTAGCGTAGACGTGAAGGAAGGGGAGAGGGTTTTTGGAAAACATAGAAGCGAAGATGAATGAAGAGAAGACGAAAGAGAGGAAGAGAAAAGAGAAGTGGATAGTGCCATTGGAGAGCTTGGCTCCGTGCTACTGCTGCCACCAAACCCTCAGTTGCGAGGTTTTAGTTGCCGCTCAAGATAACTTTGATTTTTTATTCTTCATTTTCAATTTCATTTCCGAAACAATTATATAATATATATCTTAAACACAATTTCCCTGTCAAAACATCTAGGGCACAATAAATCCAAGTGTCTTCATGCGTAACCAGACAAAACCAAAACCAAATATCTCAAGTACATAACAAAAACCAAGGGTTTAACGAACGCGCTAAGGTATAATGCATTTAATATTAATTATCTTAATACAAGGAGAACAGTTAATAGCAACATCACTTTATTTAAACTTCAAATCAATAATTTAATATTGTTAGGATTTATTTTTCTTTAAAAAATATAAAATTACTTCTTTTTAAAATAAGTAAATTAGACAAACACATCAAAATAATTTTTCATTTCATTAAGAAAATATATTTTAAAAAATAAGCAAAAATAATCTTTAAATATTCAACTCAACAATCCAATCTAACAGAATTTAATTATAAATGGATTAGGTTGGATTGTGTTGTTAAATTTAGAAAAAAAAAAAAGATAAATTTAAGTCAATTAAACTTTGAATCGACAGTTAAATTAAAGTCATGCCCCTACATTTCACATTTTTTTTACTTTTATCAAGAATAATAACGTAATTCTAGAAAGTTATAGAAGGCATAATTGAATAAAATTTCAATTGCATTTTAAATTTGTACTGCAAAATAAATAATCTAATCACAATGTTGGGGGACGAAGAAGAGATTAGGATTCTTGTGTGGTCACTGGCATGACTCACCAAAGCCACATTAAAAAAACTAGAGACAAATCTCAACAGTTAAGTGTACAAACTTCTAGAACGTGTCATAAGCCTTGACATTCACCATGGATTCTGCACGGAGAATCTGATGAGGAGGAAAAGACAGTGACGATGATACCACCAGCTTCAGATTCTGTCTTCCCAGGCAGTGAATGTTTGGATTAAAGTTGGAAAAGTTCAAAAACATTTTACCTCCAAAACAATAATTTTTTTGCTCCTTTATTTACTGTGTTGGAATTTGTAAATTTATCCAAGGCTATCCTTGGCCACTTATGTAGAATTCCCAGGCATTGAAAGACCCTTGTAAATTTTCCAGCTTTACCAAGCAAAGCCTGAATGGACAAGTAGCAAAAGTTGTCATGCATGGAAGGCATCAAGGCTGAAGCAATGGTGATGACATTGTCTTAGAGCCTAATGGGTAATCCGAAGTTGTGGAATGTCTTGATAGTTCCATCACAACCAGCCACCACAATTGATAGGCCCCATGTTTCTGATACAATTCTGTCTTGGCAAGTATTTTTCTGACATAACTGCTGCTCATCATATTCATCTTCTGCTATTGGTAAATCCCAGCTGGGAAGTTTCTCCTCAGGCCATGTCATAGAACCTCGGCATGTGCCATCAATGGCAAACCAGTTACCAAGAGAAAAACGCTCTGGATCTCTAGTCTCATGGGGGGCAAGCTCTGATTGGCTTTGCATTTCTGAAGAATGGTGGGAAAAGTTACTGCTAGAACCCCTTTGATATGCTTTCACATCTGACCAAGGTATTGCAACAGTAACACCCTTGGAAAAAAAGTACTCACAGGAGCGTTCAGATTTTGTCTGTTTAGAAGAAGCATTTCCCAAGTCATCCAAGTTCCATATGTAAACATGGGAGTCTTCTCCAACTGAAATTATATGTTTTCCACTTGATGTAAATGAACCCGACATTTGACTCCCTGACTTCGGAAGACCTGTCACACGTAATAACACTAACACTGCCTTAGAATTTTTATGCAAAACCAACACTCCAAACATCTACCTCTTAAATTTATCCATATACAAAACAAGTCAAATATTAGCTAAGGAGCAAACAATCCAACATCATGTTTATAACAGTAGGTTTGGAATAAACTTATATGTATTAGCCGTTCAAATCTTTCTTATAGGTAGTTAATGTATTGTGTTGTGTTGTAGATTTACATTGCAAGTCATCTTATAATTTATAAGATTAAGTCGAGCATAACCTACTTTCTAAGACAAATCTGTATTCTATTATGTAAGTCAAAAAATAAAATAAAATCACCAGCCATGTGAGGGAAGTAGCTTAGTTTTTTGGTTTTTCAAAATTAATAATCTGCTACCTATCAACCAATGATATTTGAAACTGTTTAAAGTGACAGGTATGACAAATAAAGTGAAACAAACATTAACAGGGATACAGCAAAGAAAATAATCCCTATTGATCTCAAAAAACTGTTACACATACGTAGCCATCAGAAGTTCTTTATTAATTATTTAAAAGTATATGACAAAGCTTGTCATGATTCCGAGGTAACAGACAACAAAAATTATAGCCAACTGTATGATTCAAATTAAGAAAATAGAGAGCACATTATAATGTTTGGGTGATGGAATGGAAGAATAAATCCTTTTATACTTTCCAATAGCTAAATGGTGTACCTTTGTATTTCTGAACAAGCTCAATGCCATCATAAATATGAATTTTGGAATCTTCTGTTGTTATCATAATTCTCTGTGTACTTTTTTGGGAGAACTGCAAGCAAAAGGGGTGTTAAATGTAAATAGATAAAGGACAAAGTATAGCATCTTAGTAATAGGATGAAACCTGAATGCCGGTAATCTTGTTGCCTGATGCTTTCTTCTTACCATGTACATCTATCTGCGCCTCAAGCTGGAAATATTTTCCTAAATCATTAGAAATCCAATTTAGATAGTCCTTTCTATTTTATCTTTTGTAAGGGGCTTCATAACTACAGTAATTGGTATTTGGTAACTCAAAAGATACATACCTGAAGCAACATAAAAACGACAAGTGCCTGTAACAGAACCAACTACAAATCCCTGCATGTGTAAATAGCCAATAATTTATCAATATCACAGACAAGAATTTCCAGTGTCAAGAAAAAATTCCGTCAAGAATTCATGACATACTTTCCCATCTTCCTGGTAACTTATAGCACTTATGACATCTCGTATATTTGCCCAGTCAATGACTCGCTCTTCACGTATTCCCCATATTCGAACCTTACCATCAATGGACCCACTAATGAAGTAATTTTCATCAACAGGGTTGAATTGAATGCATGTCACTGCTTTCATTAAAAGTAAAGATACAATTATGATTATGAAGATAAAAAAAGTATGTGCTTTAAATGTTATATTGACCGATTAAAGTATGGTTGTAAAAAACAAACCAAAAGGCATGCTGCTCTTATACATACCATAGTCATTGTGATGGAAAACACTTAGACATTGATTACAATCAATTTGCCACAAGCGAACAGTTTTATCCATAGAAGATGAAAGGAGAATCTGCCACGAGAAATTTTTATCAGCTTTAAGGAAAACTAAGATTGCAAGAAGAACATATGGAGCATATTGCATGATTAGAAGGGGATAACGAGCTTCTGCTATAAACTCACATCTGAATTAGACCAAGCCAAATCCAAGACATCACTGGAATGACCAAAAAATTCTTGCAGTGGTGATTCCTCAATTTGAAAAATACTATTTGGAAGGAAAATGAAGGGTTGGTATGAGTTTTTCTTCTTAGGAGAAGTGTTTTTACGTTCCACTTTGCTATTAGAAGTGCTGTCTTTTGAGGTGAAGCAAATACTGGATTTATCCAGAGATGTAACACGCCATATGCGAACAACACCATCTTCACCTCCACTCGCTAAATACTGACCACAGGGACTAAATTTCATGGTCCAGATTACACCTTTGTGAGCTCTAACCTCTTGTCCATTGAATAGGCCACTGAACTCTAGCCACCTCTTTTTATTCTGCCTTACCTTTATTCTTCGAGTTTTGTTTGCCCCTGCATTAAATTTTGATCTAACATTTCCTTCACCCCCTTTCCTCTCGTTCACAAAGCGTTTCCACCAGTTTTTTCTTTTCCTTTTACCCATATCAAAATCCTGAAATTCTTGCGAATCAGCTTCTCTGTGTTCCTGATTTGTAGAAGGGAAGTCATGCTCTTTTCCTTCAAAGTTTGCATCTGCTTCACCTTGGGGAGACCCTTTCACTTCATCCAATGAGATTTTTGCTTCAGAAGCTGCTTTGCCTCCATAGAGAACCTTCTCAGATACCTGATCGTTATGCAAAATTGAAGCATTTGAGATTGCTCCACTGCACTCCCTAATCCTCTCAAATCCCAAACTGATAGATGAGTCATCAAGGTTCATTCTCTCTTGATAACAAACCTTGGATGAAGAAGCGTCGTCTAAACCCAAATCCTGCAGAAAACGTTCCCTCCTCTCCTTCACACTAACAGGCTCCTTCACCCAAATGTCACCATAATCACAACCACACCTTTCAGAGCCAAACTCTTCTTTGCCTAGAACAGAATCTTGTGCTGACAAACTATCCAGTGAGTCAAAGAACACATCAATATCTCCATCATCAGAGTCCAGCATATCTCACACTTAGATTTGAAACAAACCACCTTCCACATGAAAATCTCACCTTTAAGTCCTAACCCTTCTCCCAACAATCAATTCACTACTTCTCAGGACCTCAAAATAGGGAATTCCAAACAAGAACCAAATTTCTCCCCCCAATTATGCAAAACACAGTAGAATAGTAAATGTCACAGGTTAAAGCCATGGACCAAGTACAAAGAACCAACTAACCACCAATGAGTAAATGACAACATCTTATTTGCAAGTTCAAAAACCTCCCAGCACAGAAAGAATACTAATTAACAATTCCACACACCCCAAAAGACTATAGATCATAGAATATTGATAATCATCAAATACAGAGCAGAAACAAAGTCCAAGCTTAGTTCAAAGTGGAGACTATACCAGGATTACATGCTATTGTGAAGTCAAACAATGCCCAATTCAACATGATCCCCCACCCCCAATCTATCATGGCCGTACACAAAAACCCTCATGATAGGCAAAAGTTCTTCCACCAGTTATGAACAAGCGAAAATGCCTCGAGATCTGGATTTTGGGATTTGAAGATTGCCAAAGCGCACGAGCGGCGATATAGTGTTTGTTAATGTTATGCCTCTCCTTTCTTATCTTAATATCACGCCTCGTAATCCTCGCCTATGATCTGTGGCATTGGCGTAGTGTAACCTTAAAGTCAGACACGGAAGAAAAAGCAAGGATTTTTAATAACCGTTTCCATTTACAGAGAACAATTTTCGTGAGCCCGAATGAAGACAAAGGTGGATTTGATTCTCAACTTTCTGCTATGTTTGCTGTGACTAGAAAAGTGGCATTCATTGGCAACTGGTTACTTGGTCACAAGTAGTTACAAGCGTTGTTGTTTTAAGAAGCTGTTACTTACAACAGCACTAGTACACGGAACTAGAGAGAAGGCTGAGAAAACGAAAGTGAAAACTCAAAAGTGTTAGGCCAATTAGGTGGTCATAGACTCGTAGGTGGCCACTATGGACCCTCATAGGCTTTCGTAGTTACAGCTAGCACTGTTGCTCTCTGCATTGCAGTTTGCACTTAAATTTTCTCGGGTTGTGTGGTGTGGTAGTATAAGTATATTCTTGTATTGATTGAGGGTGCTATAGGTTAAGGTCTCCTATATGCCTATTTGGGTATGTTGTACTTTCTTTACTATTCCCATGTAAATGGAGAAACAAGGTGAAAGAAAAGATGGTGTTTCTGGGAAGGAAAGGGTTGTGTTAGGCCTGATATGATATGCTAACTCACACCATACCATACCTTGTGGTTGAGGTCACATATAAATTGACACGGCAAACGTTGCCACTTTCTATTGCCCACAGCATTAAGTTCTTGGAAAGTCAATTCCTTCTGAAAAAGGGGAATCAAAAAAGGGTATTTTTTTAAAGCTGGGAGCTTGTCACTCACATGAGTTAATTGAAAGGACAAGGGAAGGGAAAGAGAGTGTGTGATCGTGGTGGAAGAGAGGTGGCGGGGACCGGAGGTGTACGGAACAGAGGGTGTGAGGGAAATGAGAGAGAAGGAGAAGGGAAGCATGACATGTGTTTTGAGGGAAGAAAGAAAAGGAGATGGTGATAAGATAGATCATAGTCTACATCATTATTAGAGTTTAGCATTCATCGAAGGTTCCAAAATGTTCTCACTCCCTGTCACAGCATCTCTTCATTTCCCTTCAACTTTTCTATGGTTAATTCCAACTTCCTCTCTTCACTCACACTTCACTTCACTGTCATTTCCATGGATAAATCTCAAATCACCTTACATTTTTCATTTCATCATTTTCTCCATACATCCAACCTGTACATCACTCTTTTCCCTCTTAGTTTTGTAGCAGAGTAGATAAATTCACAAAAATATTACTTTTTTATGTTTACTTTTTTATACCCAAAAGGTGAAAGAGGAAAGAAAAAGTAATATATATATTTTATTACAAACCACAAACTCTGCTCTATCAGCAATTTATTCTTTTTCTCCATGTTATTAGGTAACCAAACAACCATCTCTTTCTTCTTTTTAAATGTTCCAAACATAGGATAAGTGTTTCATCTTAAATGGTAAACAATTACTTCTTTCTTCTTCTTTTTTTATTATCTTTTACAATCTTTGATTAAAGAAAATAACTTTACGTGGGAAAATCATAATTCTTAAAAACCATTCTAAATATTATAATTTTGGTGAATGATTAAAAATTATTTGATTTTTGACAAAAAAAAAATGTTAGAAATATTTATATGAACTTCTTGATAATTAATGCTAACAACGTAACTCTACCAAACATCTTAATTATTTAATTCTACTACGGGAAAATTAATTTTTAAGTAAAAAATATTAGTTCTCGTTTCCACTTAGAAAGATTTCTGAATAATATAGCATTTAGAAAATAAAAATCATGATTTCCATTTTTTTCCTTATAATATAATGAAAATAAATACTTTCAGTTTTAGATATCCAAGTAGAGGCTGAAGTATGTTGATGGCCGAGAGGCATTGGCTTTTCTTTTTAAATTTAGATAATATATACTTGTGACATGCATGTGCTACAAAAAAATAATAAAATTAAATTATTAAAGTATATATTTTATAATTTTATTATTAATAGTTTTTGGATATTTTTGTATTTTAGTTTTAAAATGGTTAAATTTAAAAAAAAATGTTAAATTTGAAAGAATAATAAAATTAGAAAAACGGTAATTGATAAACAATTATTTATTACGATAAATGTGGAAATCATATTTGAAAAAAAAATCAATTATCCTTACTTTAACATATATATATATATATATATATATATATATATATATATATATATATATATATATATATATATATATATATATATATCATTTGTTCATAATATATTAATTATAAAATAAGAAGTAATCCAACAAAATATAAAAAAAATAATAGTATTATATACATTCAAGAGCATCTCCATTCTTTTATTAGTCACCAAGATTAACTACTAGTTCTAATACCAAAGGTAAAGAGGGACAATACACAATAAATCTCCACAAACACAATAAATCTCCACAAATGATAAGATATTGTCCGCTTTAGGCTAAACTCTCACGAATTTACTTTTGGTACCACTCTAAAAAGCCTGTTTTACCAATGAAGGTATCATATGCATATATAAACACATGTTCATATCTTGTTTTATCTTATATGGAACTTTGTTTGTATTGAAAGTCATCCTGGAAAATGATTCCAAATAAATGTGTCCCGTTAAGATAAACAGCAATACGAAGAGGGATATTCGAATGTTTTCATTGGAGGGGGAGTGTACCAATATGGAAGGGACTCGCCCTTGAAGGGGGAGATTGTTAGACTCCAAGTGTGAGTTTAAGTTCCAAATTGGATAGAAATGAGAAAGTAGAATACTATATAAGGTTGAAGATCCATTAACTCATTATTTAAGGTTTTGGGTATAAAGTGATATCAATCTCTTATGTGGTTGGGCTTAGGTTTCATTGATGTGGTATCTCCCACTTAACATCTTCCTCAATAGACCTAACAAGTGGTATCAAAGCTAAATTAGGCTCAGATTAGTATAATGGTCCTTGTATCGAAAGTTTTTCTAGTAAAAGGTTCCAAGTAAGTGTATCTTGTTAAGATGAACGACAATTGCCTTAAGGTTTTGGGTAAAGAGTGATGTTAATCCCTTATGTGGTTCCCAGTTAACCTCCTCCTCGAAAGACCTAACAAGTGATATCAAAGCCTAAATTAGGCTAAGATGAGTACAATGGTCTCTATATCGAAAGTTTTTCTAGTAAAGGGTTTCAAGTAAGCTTGTCTTGTTAAGATGAATAACAATTGTCTTAAGGGTAGAGAGTGGTGTTAATTTCTTATATGGTTGGGCTCCATGTCTCATTGATGTTCTCCTCAATTAATCTCCTTCTTGATAGACCCAACAGAAATAATCTCAATTGAAAAAGTTAGTGGAGATGTTAAATATTTACAAAATGAGATAGAATAGTAAATATAAGGAGATATTACAAAAAGAAAAAAGAACTTATTCCAAATTGAGTTCTCATATATTCTTATATTTGTTAAATTTTAAATGGTAAGATTTGTTCATGGAAAAATGTAAATGAAATAAAAAAAAGGAAAGGGAAAAGTTTGTATGAGAAGAAAACTAAAAAGAGTCATAAGAAGAAATATGTATGAGAACAAGAAAAAAGAAAATAAAAAAGGGGAAAATATATGTAGGCCAAACAATGTAGAACTCATTGGTTTGAATCCATTTGCTTTTCTTGTTCCTCTCTTTTTTTCTTCTATGTTTCCTTTTCTCACTTTTGGAAAATATTTTCATGTTTGTTCTTTTGTTTCTTTCCCTCTCTTTAACCTTTCATTCTTTCGTCGAATTTGACTTTATTTTTCATTTTCTTTAACTTCATATCACAACTTATGAATAATACTGAGTTAGAAAGTACATCCATCCAATTGAATTTTGAAACAAGATAAGCTTATTTTTTTTTTTCTGTAATCTGTTTTGATTTTTTATATTTTTCCTCAGTTTTGTAGTTGAATTCTTCTTTACTAACCTTTAGGTTCTTTCTAATTTTTGTTTTGGTTGTTTTGGAGTTAAAAGCTTGTAGGTGCTTAACTTTTTGGATACTAGTTCTTGATCATTTTCTAGATTTCATTTCCAAATAAGAGAAGTTAATTTACATAGTTCTATTTCAATTGAAGGTGGAATGTTGGTGTAAATGGAAGATTGGTTTATGTTAATAGTTGGATGGGAATTGAATTTATATATATATATATATATATATATATATATATATATATATATATATATATATATATATATATTACATTTTTTAGTTAATAATTTGAAAATAAATTATTTTGTTGACTTGATTTTTAAACTTTAAAATTTAGATGTTGGGTGTCAATGTTGGTAGTAAAATGCTTTGGTTTTAATTTGGGTCAGTAATAGCATGTAAAATTATAAATGTTGGCTTCTCATTAGAGTTTAAGTGTTGTAGGTTGTATAAATATCATATGATATAGGTCACATGGCTCAAATCAGTTAGATTTATAGTAGAATCACTGTTGAAAGAGATATTATTGTAAGATGACATCAATTGTCCTATGATAAAGGTTAAGGAGAGTCAAAGTTGAATTATGACACTTAAATTAGTACACTCTAATGTAGAGATAATTGCATTTTAATTATTATCTATAATTTTTAACTTAATGATAAGCATTCAATCTAACAATAAATATATGAGAATATCTGTTAAATATATTTTTTTTAAAATTTGATCAAACTTTTTAATTAGCTTATTTAGATTTGGGATAATTTTGGAAACATAATGCAAAAGTTCATATTCTGCATTATCTAACAGATTTTAGTTCAACAGGATGATATTCATTTTCAAACAAAATTTACCCAACTCATGAAAATTTTGATAAAAAACTTCATTAAAAGACATAACATTACTTTCGAGCTTTCAACATGATCAATTGGTTGTAATTGGTTGAAAAAAAAATTGTATATTAACTTTCAACATAGAATATTAAGTATGAATATTAGAATGTTTTTATCGTTGAAATATCGTATATATTTATAGTATTTATAGATTTTATATCTTTATTTTCTTTAAAATAAATAATATCATTAATTAAGATATATTATTAATAACTATTAAAATATATAATAAAATTATATAGATTTAATAATATATATTTTTTTAGATATATAAAAGAGAATAATTATATATATATTTAAATTATTTTCTTTGCCAAAATATTGATTTGACGGTATAAAACAAATAAACAATAATGGGTTCTGATATTTTGAGAGTCAGAATTATACATTTGTTTTGTTTTGTTTTGGTGAGGAGACAGGAGTGGGGTTTAACCAATATTATCAACTCATTAATTGTGCACCACTTATTAATAGTAATTTCAGCCCATATATCTATATGAATATGGAATTATAATTTCAAAATTTTGAAGATTTGTTTTTTTATGAAAAGTTTCTTAATATTCAAAGAAGAAATTACATTGAAAAAAGAGTTTCGCAATATTCAATTTGTATTTTTTTTAAGACAACAACAAAATTAGATAATATTCATTTGAATTTTCTTATGATTTATAAACAAATTATTTTATTCAAAAGTTACTTCTTTTTTTATAGATTTTATATGAGCTTTTCTGGTAGAATGCAAGATATAATTTCCATCAAATTTTATTAGACTCCGTTAAAATATCTTATATTTTTCCTTTTGTTATGTGATATTTATGTTAATTTGCATGTAGGTTGGATTTGTATATGCATGTGCAATTTTAAATTAGACCAGGAACTATAATTTTTTGTTAATCTAAATCTATAGATGTATTTATTTATTTTTTTATTTTTGTGTGTGAATAGCGTATAGCTTTTATTGATGTGAATGTTTTGAAGGATACGAATTAATAGGTTAGGGAAGTGGATTATAGTTGAATTGAATAATGATTAGATAATCTAGATGAATTTGTGTGGAATTATTTGTTTGTGTATGATGGGTGCTTTGTTCAATAAATAAGTATACTTAAAATCTTAAATTTGATACAAAGTTGAATTGGAAATGCTAAGATTATGTTAGATTGTTTTGGACTGATGATATTTATGTGTACAAGTGATATTATTTAGGAGTAAACATGATTTATATAGCCCTATATATATGTTATAGTCATTTTTATTTTCATGAATGATTAGTTATTATATAAATTTAGTTTGTTGTTAATGAATGTTTGATTTCAATTGAATTAATATTATAAAATTTTTATAATTATTAATAAAAAATTCATCGACAAAATTAAATTTATTGACAAATTTTAGCGATAAATTTTAAAATTTTAATTACAAGAAAAATATTTGTCATTAATAAGTTTATCGATAATATTTGTTAGTAAATTATAATTTATACTGCTAGTGGCTATTTTTGTTCGTAATGTATCCATCACTAAATTTTATGGATAAATTTTGTTGGTAAATTATAATTGTTATGGACAAATTTTTCTATTAGTAAATTTCATTGAAAAATAAAACAACACTACTTCTTGCTTTGAGTTTTGATTTATTTTTGGCAAAATTCATCATCAATTTATAATTCTTATATTTGATAATTTTTTTATCAGTAAAAAAAATGTCATTTTCTATCAAGTTTAATGAAATTTTTTTAATAAATTAAATGGGATATTGAGAAGAAAAAAAAAGAACAAAAGGAGGAGGGAAAAGAGGAAGAGAAGAAAGAGAAATTAGAACTATTAAGATGATGTCTTGTTTAGATTACGAGTCTTTATTTTCAAAATCTTATATGTAAATGTTTTAAAAGCTTATTTTAGATGATAATGTATGAATGATATGTTGTATGTCCATTTTAATGATATAGATTTGAATATCAAGAATGATTATAGATTAAGTAATTATGTGATTATTTATTTGATGAGAAATGGTATCCATCAAATGATACTTTAGTCATTTTATAATTTTTGATGTCGTATATTGAAATTCATTAGTGAAAGGAGATATTGTGATTCCATTAGATGCATTATATGGATTAAGACATTAACTAATGCTAAGTTTAGGAAAATTCTTGCATTAAGCTTTGTTGAGTAGAAGAAATTATCGTATTGAGATATTAAGAGTGAGAGTTAGTAAGATTCGGTACGAGTCAAGTGTAGATGTATGGTGAAACTTTCTCAATACATAAGTATTGTAATTTTTAAAGTTGATAATGTAAACACAAAAATTTTGTAATAATAAAAAATATTATAAATATATGATAATAATATAAAATTGTTTCATATTATATATATATATATATATATATATATATATATATATATATATATATATA
>NC_028351.1:21405004-21411273 GCF_000741045.1 Vigna radiata var. radiata | reverse complement strand
TATATATATATATATATATTATATACTTAGACGTGTTTAAGAGTAACCTTGATCATCCTAAATTTTTCTTATACATTTAAAGATTAATATATAAATAATTGTTTTTTATTTTAGTATATTTTATATGTTTTGCAATTTCAAAATTTTTGTATACTCTGAATAAAATTTGCAACAATGTCAGCAAAAATTAATTATGCAACAATGTCCAAAACAATCCAAGAATCTATAATTTATTTCATTTTCAACATGGTTGACAAGTTTAACTACTAAATTATAAATATAACAAAATTTCAATGTACACATTTCAATCATTTTAATTCAAAATCATTATTTAAGGCAAAAATAAATGTCCATTGATGCTTTCACACATATCAAAATTTTACAAACCATTATATATAACCATTTACTTCAATTTTAAACTAAGCTAAACAAGAATTATATACCAAACACATAAATGAAAATAATTTTTCAAGCAAAAATCTATTATTAGCAACAATCATAAAAGAGCAACCAATAAGAAAATCCTCGATATTTGATAAGTAAAAATTTGCAGATACAAACCAGGCAATCAAGCACTAAGATGAAATATGAATATAATAAGATTACATCAAATGCACAAACAAATTATAACTAGACAATACATCCAAACATACAAATTTGAAGAAAAAAAGAGAGAAAGAAATGTAAAATAGAGTAAAAGTACAAAACTAATTTCTATCATAAACTTCAAATCTACAATCCCAACATTTGGTGAACATATGCACATTGTTCTTTTTTTCTCTCTTTTAAAGGTTGCAAAAACTAGCATTCTTTATTGATGTAGAAGGGCAAAAGTGTCCTTTCATGTCAACCTACTCATCACACGAGAGAGGAAGACAGTGTTAATGGACTTACAAAATTTGTTGTGAGATTGCTTGTTTCGTATCAAACAATGGTTTAGGCTTGCTCTCAACTATAAAACTCTTTTCATTTAAAAAAATAATAATTATCATACTAAATTTAAAAGAACACATTTTTAATTAAGCTATTAATTTAGTTCTCAAATTGTAACATTAAGCTAAATTAGTGTAACGTTAATTTAATAATAGAATATTATTAAAAAAAATTTAATATAGCTGGTAAACCATAAGCTATATTATTACAATTATTCAAAATAATTATAGTAGTATGTAGCAGGGTTTATATCAACTTAGTTTGAAGAATTAAAAATTGACCATATAATTATAATCACTTTTAAAAGATAGAACTTAAACCTAACTTTCATAATCCTATATTTATACAACTATAACAATATCTTCTTCATAGGTAAATCCACACCTATTTTTTCATCTCTTCACACCAATAAATATGATCATTACAAGTAAAATAGAGGATAATCTAGTTTATAAAAGAAATAATCATATAGTAACTAAACTAATTTTATTGTAAAAGTATTGTATTTCCATAAAAAAATAAACATATTGTTGCATACTTTCTAGACTCAATTATTTGGAGACATTGATTTATGATTTTGGTAGTTTTTACACTTATGGTAACATCTATTACTCTGTAGAACCATAGTTAATGATTGTCACTATATGACATATAATGTTAGTCTCTTCAACCGTTATAAGAACATTCGGTCTTAATGACAAGACTTTCTACTTCTCTCACCACATAAACCATTTTACTCTACATAAGTCTTGAATTAGTACTAAAGTATTATAATAAACCTCCAATAATGCATACACTAAAGGAACACCATCATAGAATCTCCTTACAAGCATCATGGAATTACACGCCAAACTCATACTTTCATCCATAAACATGATTCCACATCAAATTCCAAATACCAAACAATCATCAATATTTGTATTCATCCATACTAAGTAATAGCATTTTCGTGATCAATTACAATAATTATATGCTTCCATACATGCTCATATCCATCAACAAGTCCATCATCATCATCATAGTTTCATGCATCATTATACACATGCATATTCACTAATTGAATCCATCAACGATTCTATAAACAACCATATATCTTCTCTTATTCTAAGATCAAACCAAAAGCACAAATAAGAAAAAAAATTTCACAAAAGAAAAACTTAAAATAGAACAAACATAAGAGACTAACTTTTTTAACTACAGAAATATGATCAAAGATCTTATTGATCAAAGTAACAATTAATGTGTCTAGGATTTGCTGACAATATTTCAGCTCAATCTAACAATTAATAAAATGAAATCCCATTCTTCCCAAGATGACATAGACTAGAAAAATAGGATTGCGTCTAGCGTTGGAAAAGTGACACCCAACACTACAACCCTCTGGAACCCACTGATTTAAGTGCACCTAACGGTCCAAAAGTGGCACCTAACGCTACCAAGTTGGTGGTCGTTGTCTAAGTGGAGCCAAGCAACACTACAACAACACCTGACAATATCAGGAAATTCAGACTTTGGTTTTGTGTTTCTTAGCTTAATCAATGTATAGTACCCAATTTAAATATCTCATAGGCATTCTCGACAACTCATCAATTGATTTTAATCTTTTCACAAACTCAATACAAAATAACCATGATTCTGAACAAATTCACAAATAATTTAAGTGAAAATAGATTAATTCAACCTAATTTAACATGTTTTGCATTCAATCTAATTTAAGTGAAAATCAACCCTTCAAGTAAACTAAGCATGCATTTTCACAATTTAAAATACAACTCATCACTCATTTTAACGTGTCAAAATGAATTTTCACAAGAAATTAATTAAGTTAACTTCCCTTACCTGTAGAACAACTTTAAAACATCCATAAATCTTTCAACTCACAAAAATTCGAACTTAACCTAAAAACAACTTCAAAATTAACGAATCAAACCACAAGGATCACCAATTAGAAAAGAGAAAAACAGAAACTCTAAAAGCATATATAACCTAATAAAGATCACTTGCAAAAGTCAAAAACATGAACAAATTTTTTTTACTTACCTCAATGAAAATTTTTTTCGATTAGACTTAAGAGTTCTTTTTGCAATCTTAGCCTCTCATCATGAAGAAGATGGGATTTTTACCGAGAAAGTTGAGAAAAAAAAAAAACGACTGTAGAAAGAAAAGGTTAAAGTGGAGAAGATACACGTTTTTTTATTTTCTGAAGCAGTTGAATTTGTATTCTTTTTAAAAAAACTGCTTTTACATTTAAAAGTATTTTACAGCCCTTGAAATTATTAAAAGGAGGTTATGATATCTAAAATTGTATATCATCACCAAAATTATAATAAGTAGTCAAAATGATATTAAACTAAATAAAAAAATTATCCTTAAAATTATACAATATTAGTTCATAAAATTTAATGATAAGAAAAATTTAGATACGAATTAAAGTATGCATTTAAAGTCATACTTTAAGTAATAATGAAAAAGAATTTAGTAGTATTAAAGTAAGGATGACAAAAAAATTTACGCAAGCGGATATCTGCGAATAAAATCCACATGGATAGTTGGTATCCACAAATATTTACTATTCGCGGGTTGGAGGATAGAGGATATTTTAATACTGCTTATAAATGGATCAGGTGTGGGTAGTATACTATCTGTACCCATCAAAAATAAAAATAAAAATTTAATTTATATTTTATTAAGTTAAATTTAATTAAAATTAACATTAATATATATTTTATAAGGTTAAATTTAATTAAAATTAAATTTTAATTTATATTTAATTTAATTTATATTATTATATATATTTTTTGTAATTTTATTTAAATTTTATTTTAATAATTTATAAAAATATATATATTTTTTTAAATATCTATTAGTATTCATGGGGTATCTACAAATATTTGCGGGTCTTAAAATACCTGCAGGTACTTTTTAAACAGATATTTGTATGGGTAACAGATGAATTTTTTTTGTCGGGTCAAGTTATGAATCCGTACCTGACCCTGACCTGTTATCATTCCTGTATACAAGAAAAAAAAATCTATAAAATAAATTTAACACACTATTAAAATTTCAAGAAATAAAATAATATTTTATTCAGATACTCTTAGCTGCAAGGGAATGAAGCATATATAAGGTGACAGGTATTCATCTTATTTTTCCTCTTCCAATATCTAAGAATGAAATTGCTAGCTTTATTGGATTTATATATCCACTTTCATTCTGTAATAAGGGTGTATTATTCGATGCAATGTCCAGAACACATCTCACTTTATATTTAAAAATTGAAAATAATTGAAAGACAATCAAGATTTTGATGTATATGAATATGTTATGAATGAATGGTGTTAACATGTTACTGAGATTTATGTCATCTGGTTAATTATCCTGAGACAAAGTCTGATATCTATAACATAATAAGAGTGCAACGTTGGACAGTAAAAGAACAAAAACACAAAGAAACAAAAGTGAGGGTACGTGAAATGAACTGAAAAGTTTTTAAAAACTAGATGTAAAAGTTGAACATATATAGATTCATTTAATCAAGTACAGAAATTAAACACAGTACTTATGAGTGGCCACCAAACTCATCAAACAAAAAAGAGGACCCCCTTCTGTCAGTTTTTTCTCCCTCATTTCATCATACAAAATAATCAACTAATAAAACATGCACGCTTGTTCCTTACAAAAATGATGCTTTTCAGTTATAGTTTGTTTATATTTTTTATTCTCGCAAGCTCTCAAATTTTAAGTGATTTCTAACATGTTTCATTCATAACATGACATATATATCTAAGCATACAGGATCATATGTTTTGCGGTAATTACATTAAAATGATGACAGAAAGTGTCTAGATGTTTTGTTAGAAAGGGAAAGATATGTAACGACAAAATTGTTTATTTGTATTTGTTTATCTCAGATAAAATACCCTCAGTAGTATAATTGTTTCATGTCTTTTATATCTTATAACATGATAAAAACTGACATAAGAGATCCAATCCAGGTTACATATGTGGAAGCAGTATCGTAATTGGTCGTTTGTCACTTTGCCACAAACTCAGAATAAATCAGTGTTAAATTATCGAGTTCATAAAATATTACTGAAAACTTATTTCGAGTTTGGTTTTATACATGAATAAGCATGCAGATTAGAGATTGGTACCGATATTAAAGTCATGTAAAATTTATTCATTAGTGTTAAAAGTTTACTTCTCAATATATTACCCGAAATTAATTACTTTGATTAATTTGTAACTTTCCATATCCAAAACCTGAATTTGAATTTGCAGACATGAAAGAAAAAACAACATAGTAGTGACAAGGTTGTTGCATCCAAATTGTTAGGGACAAATCTCCGCTAAATCTCCTCTCGGTGTGCGGTTCGGTACACCAAACGTGAATCCTTCAATTTTGGGACACAAGCTGAAAGCTACTTCCACATATATGCTAATTAGTTTACAGGAGTAACGTAGAATTTTTATTTTCTTTTACATACTATATAATTCTCTAAATAATAATAAATTAGACTATCAATCATACCTCAGATAATTTAATAAATTATTAATGAATTCGGCTGTCTGGAAAACAAACTAATCTGTTATGAATCAAAATAAATTAACTTTAATACTAATTAACTTAAAATTATAATATAAGTTTATCTAGAAATCTATAAATAAAAAGTTTGAGATAAGAAAATAAGTGAATTTACTTATCATATTAAACTGATTTTGAAGTTGAAGTGATTTTTCATGTACTTTTCAAACGTTTGGACAACTTTTCAATACTTAAACTTCATAATAACTTTTAAACTAACTTAGCTTATACGGTTGACTTTAATAATCTCGTATCCAAAAATAGTATAATTAGTACATAGACTAATTTTAATACTACTTTTATCAATAATTTGTTGTTAGAGTGAGAAAAATTTTTAGTTCCCAAAACCAAAAATAAATTAATTTTTGATTGTTTAACACAATTAAAAATCGTGCTTATGTTTATTTCAGCTATAACTTTATATTCAGATGTATATTATTTTAATAAAATGGCTTGTACAAAATGAAGTGGATATGAAATTATTGGTAGTAGGTAGACCTGTCAAATAGGCCCTTATAATAGGTCCTGGCCCTAGTCCATGTGGGTTGGGGCCAAAAAAGTCCCTAGGGTCAAAAAAGCTCTTTATTAAAAAAGTCCTCACGGCTAAAAAGTCTCAAAGCCCCAAAGTCTTGTGGGTTAGGACCAGCTTATGGGCTTTCTTTTTTACAAAAAAAAATTAAATATCCAACAATAAATTACATTTTTGTAGAGAAAAGGAACATTTATGTTAAGTGTTATAACTTGGAAAATA
>NC_028351.1:21351655-21404579 GCF_000741045.1 Vigna radiata var. radiata | reverse complement strand
TTGTATTATAATAATAATTTATATCTATAACTTAATAATTAGAATTATATTATAATTAAAAGAGGCAAACTGAAGTATTAGCGAATAAATCATCACTAGTTTANTTACATGATTAGTTTTGTTGACTTTATTTTTTATTAACTAAATTTAAAGATCATCATTTTGATTATTATCCATAATATTTTAATTTTTTTAANTCTCATACCTTTAATATTGAATATTGAGTCTTTCTTGTTTAAATTCATGAGAAGTAAAAAAATTTACGTAAAATAATTAAAATAAAAATTGTATAATTTAGAGAGAGAGTAAAATTACAAAAAATTATATATATATATATATATATATATATAAATTATATTATTTCTAAAATTTAATTTGAAGTTTTGGAGTGAGACTAAAATTTAATTAAAGTTTTGGAGTAGGACTAAACTCACTTTAACCCTGACCCTAACCCAATTGAGAGGGGGTTTTGGGAGTTGGGGCTTTTTTCTGGTCCCTTACTTAAGGAGCTTCTTAAAATAGGATTTTTTCAACAGTGGGTTGGGATTGACCCCGAGGTCATGGATTAAATTGACACCTCTAGTAGTAGGTAGGGTTTGTAGGAAGCATATATAATTGTCTAATGGAGAAAGTGATAATTAATTTAATTACTTATTATTGTGAAATAGTCCAATATTTGGATTTGGACATGAACAAGTGGTTCAAAAATAGATTACTTAAAAAGGGAGAATTGTGACGTAAATATTTGGGCTATGATGTTCAATGCCAACGATTCAAATAATAGCTGCTAGCCTCTCATTTTCACCAATGATTGAATGTAACCTTATAAATAATAATGTCATTGAAATATCAGTACGATAGATGAAAACAATCAATAAAACACTTTACTCATTTTGATTTACAATATTATTATTATTGTCACCAACAAGTATTTGTGACACGAGGACTTTTTCTTTTAACTAATTCTAATTTTTTGTTACAATATTCTTTTAGTTTTATTTTCTATTAAATGTATTTTATGACGCTAAATATTTTATTTTATCATTAATATGCTTTTATAAGATAGAGAGAGGATGATAAATTGATTGTTATGTTAATTTTTTTTTTGAGAAATAGGTAAATAGGACATTTGAATTATTTGGCAACCACTTTAACAAATATTGAGAATGAAAACTTACCTATGTACTAACTAGAGTATTAATTCCTTCCTTTTCCTCTAGCAAAAAAGAGAATATTTTGCTGAAAAAAAAAAGGAGATAGTGAATATTTAAAAACCCACTAACTGTTACTAAACATATACGGTACTCTTATTTTAAGCATATATTTATATTATATAAACGAAATATTGTAAAAAAATTCTAAGTCATCTAATTATTTACATACCAAGAAAAATAATTAATTTAACTATTTTTTTTTAAATTATTATTAGTGTGACAAATTAGCCTTCATTATTAATATTAATAACTTTTGAAATTATTTTCTCATTATATACAGTATGAAAATAAATATTTATAATACTTAATAAAAGTAAATATAAAAATTAAAAAATATTTTATTAAAGGACTAACAATACATTCTTAAAATAATATCTCATAATTAATGAAAAAAATTTGTGAACGATTTATGTGTGAATGAAAAAAAATTAAACCTTTATTTTAGAATTACATGTGTGAAAAATTTGTCTCATATTTGTCATATCTAATTATTTATGTATTAAGTAATGAGCTCTTTTTTATGTAGAGAAAAAGCTAAAAAAATATTCATGTCCTATTTAACCTAGATAATATAAAGCTAAAAAGTAAGCGAGAGATAAAAATAAAAAAAAAATAGAATCAGAATTCATTTAGAATCCTACCATATAGAAGGAAAAGAAGAGGAAAATATTTTTTCACATTTTTTTACTGAGTTTTCTTTTTAAAATTAACATTATATTCTAATATTTGATTGTTTATACGAGGTATGATTTTAGAGAAATTATGTTTGCATTGTAATTAAGTATTTAGGTTTTTTTTTATCTTTCTTACAATTATTTGTAAGTTTGTTGTTTGATTAGGTGTTAAAACTATTTTGTGCACATTATAAAGACTCATTTGTATTTTTTTTTTATCATAGTAAAACTATTTTATTAGTCTAAACTACTCATGAGTTTTATCTTTGAAAAATTCTTCAATTAAAAGTTTTGGTGTTTTTTATTTATGATTTTTTTTATTTATAATTGTTGTTATTTAATAGTTGCTTCTCACGTTTTTTTTCATGTTAAGAAAAATTATAGGTTTAAACCCTTCCTTATCTTCATTTTTGTATGGTAATTTCAGTTCGGTCTTCATTTTTGCATCTGTCTCAATTGAGTCATATTTTTTGTAAAAATGAGTCAATTTTATCCTAACCGTTAATTGGTCTCAAACAGTGTTAAATTTAGCTGAGCTGTATTTTTTCTTTTATCCAAATGGCATTGTGCACTAAAACTGAATGACTCTTGTGTTTTATCCAGGTGGACGACCAAGCCCTAACATTTAAGGGCAGTCTCTCTCATCCAAAGTGTATTTTCGTCCTGAGGAAGAAGAGGTTCATCTTTCGTCTTTCGTCTTCACCAAGCACACCTTCGTCTTCGCCAAGCACTGTGCTGTTGAGGTGCTGGTAAGGAAATGTCTCGTTCATTTTCGTCTTGCAAATGTTTGGGTTTGGTCATGCAACTGTTAGGACTTTGGCAAGTGTACCAAGTCGTGCAAGTAGTAAAGCCGGTAAGACCGGAAATCGTTTCCCTAGAGACTTCGATATTACTCTACACTCGTATAATTACTAACTAACTCAAGCTAAAGAATGATTCCAATTTTTGGTTGGTATTATGCAAAGAAAGTAAATTTTATGCATAAGTAAAATTTGAACTAATTGGGGCCAAAACTAGTGAATATGAAAATGATTGATGACTATGTGGAATGAACATGTTGGAGAATGATTTCAACTAATTCCTTGCTATGCAAATGCACTACAATACCCTTCATNAANTACTTNTTCTTGCCAACTAGCTAATTTACTAAAACCCAATCCCTTGGTGAGTTAGCCTNGGTTCATTTGTTAAATCCCAATCCCTTGGTAATCCACCAAATTCACCCGCATTAAGAAAAGAAGTTTAAGACAACTAAAGGTTCTAGTTCTATCCCTAGACACTATATCCCTTAGGTGTTTAGTCTAGTTCAAGTTTTACCCAAAGTTTCCCAACCTTAAGTAAACCCCACAATCAAGCTATGGTTGATCAAGTCATAACTAACATTAAGAGAAAGACAAAAACACCAACAAGCAATGAAAGAAGCATTTTTCATTTAAACACAAGTGCATTTACAAGAAGTTCCTAGTTTACATCACTCTCCAACAATAATGAACTTAGCTCTCCATTAATGGAGAGCTTGAGCTTACAATGGAATGAAAATGGTGAAGAAGAAGACCCAAGGAAGAAGATGGGTGAGTTCCCACAGCCCAAAACTTGCTCCAAAAGGTCCAAAACGATGCTCCAAAGCTTCAGCCGCCAAGAGTCGTGTGCCCTCGAAAACTGTGTGCTATTTATAGTTCTAGGGTGCTAACTCAGCAAATAAGGTCGCGCCGAGCGCCCCCCTCTGGGGCGCCCAGGCGTGACAAACCAGTGAAAACAGCAAGCTGAAGGGCGCTGGGCGCCCCCCCAGGGGTGCTTGAGCGTGAGAAACTGGCCAAAACTGCGAGCTGAAGGCGCCTGGGCGCCCCCCAGGGGCGCCTGGGCGTGGGCAATTGTCCAAAACTGCGAGCTGGGGGCGCCTGGGCGCCCACCAGGGGCGCCTGAGCGTGACTTGTGCAGAGAACATCTTCAAATCTTCAACTTCTAGGCCTTCCTTGGTTCTCCACCTTCAAGAACTTCAATGTCTATCCAAAACAAGCAATGTTCCTACAAAATTTGAGGAAAAGAGATGAAAACTAACGTGTAACCTAAGCTAAGTTTTATTCACAGAATTGGATAAAAAGAAGAGGATCAAACATGTTTAAAGCTTCAGGAGTGTTGATTTGGCATGAAAAATGCACCATAGATAATGGTAATAATTACCGTTATCAGCAACACAATAGTGGCAGTGTTAGGAGGTTGGGTGCAAAACCCATATGCTTCTGTGGTTAGAATGCATGTTCCGCATTGCGATAACCCCTAAAAACAAGGGGAAAAATTCTGGGGTTGCCCTAACTTCAAGGTCAGTTTTACATAAGCACAAATCTTTGTCTATTTATTTGGGTTTTCGCGAAGGAGTGTGTCTTCTTGTTGAACAGGGTGGGAGTGAAGAATTGGTTGGCTACAACTTCTTTCAGTGGTGCATTGAAGAAGGAAATGAAGGAAATGGGCCGAATGTAGAAGAAAGGAGTGGTAGTGTAAGAAATGAAGATGTAGGTGTGATGAACACAATGTGCTGTAGATGGAAGAAACATATGGTGAAAAGATCAGAATGGATTTTATAGAGAAACGTTTAGTTAAGTTGGAAAAGTGGTTGAAATTCTTAGTGGGGATGATCTTCGTGATATTTGTTTTGAATGTAATTGTATTAGCAATGTTGTTGAAACTTGGTTGATATTGTCTCATTTGATTTCATTGGTGAAACTTGGCTTTTATGTAATGTGTCTTTTATTTATGAAGGTGAGTGATTATAGTGATAATGTGTCTGATTTAATTTCTTTAAATTATATTGGTCATTTAAGTGGAAAACAAACATCATAAAGCAATGAGCAATAAAGATCATGACTGATAATGAAATTGGACAATAATCACTTTGTCATTACCAAAATCATTATCTTACATCATAACAGAGTGTGTTCAAAATGATAAGACCATTGTATTACATATCTAAAATACATCAACTTACATATCCAAAATACATGAAGATTACACCATAACAGAGTGTGTTCAAAATGATAGAGCAAACATTTGCTACAAAATATAAATAAGTTCAGTACATTAGATCATTCATTAGATACATGCATAGTTGTTTCGTGAGTAATAGGAACTTGTGTTGCTGAAGGTTGGCTGGGTTCTGGTTGTTCAGGACATTGGTCAGTACGAAGCATAGTAGATTCTTGAGTTATTGGAACATCTGTTGGTGGAGGTTGGGTGACTTCTGTTTATTTAGCAGATTGGGCAGTAGGAACCTCTACTATTGAAGGTCTTTGTGGACAAATTTTTTTGTTGTGTCCAAGTTCTTTGCAGATGACACATTTTTTTCTGTGTCCACCATTTCTTAATTCATTTTCATTCTTCTTCAACTCTCAATCCTCCAACCTTCGTTTCTTCTTAGGCCTTCCTGGCATTGTCCTCTTCTTTGGTATTAATATATTTGAATATGGTGTAACATCCTAGACATGTTGACCATTAATAGGGTTAATAATTGTGTTGTAAGTCTCTTCATACGTAGACTTCTTAAACCAGTGCCCAATGTAGTCTTCTACATTTATATTCAAAAATTTTATTGTAGTTATGGCATGACTACAAGGAATTCCAATAATTGTCAATTTTCTACATTGTGCAGTCGATGCTGTCAACATTCACAACAAATTGTTGCCCAAACTGTGAAATATGTTTGACTTCAAATATTTTTTCTCTTGACTACCTGTAATTAATACACAATTGACAACACAGTTAGTTGGATCAATATAAATGCCTAAAATCAATGGAAGCATACTTAACATGAATGGAAACAAACTTTATAAAAGTTACCTTGGTAACCAATATCTAGTTAACCATGACTCCTTCTGAAATCTGTTCAAAACCTTAGGGCAAATTGAACCTTGATATGATGTCATCTTTGTCCTGTTGGCAGCCCATCTCTTCATAATGTAAACTTTAATGTCTTCTAACATGCTAATAATTGGCTTAGACCTACTATCAACTAGCATACTATTAAAGGCCTCACACATGTTGTTCACAAGAGTGTCACATTGTGATCTAGAGGTGAATTTAGATCTTGACCAGAACCTGGGATAAGTAAATATAACTTGTCAAGTATTTAAATGTCAACTGTGAGTATATGAAATAATTATAACCGAATACATACCTAGGTGGAATGGCAAGCAAGTATTTAAATGCGTCTAAATTTATGTCTTTAATATTCCTCATTTCAGCCTCCCATTGTTGTGGATATGTGGCTGTTGTTGCCCTCCACATGAGACGTTTAAGATTTTTTCCAGGAAATATTTTTCTGAAGTTTGAATATAAATGCCTAACACAAAATCTTTGTTCTACCCCAGGTAGAAGATCTTGAATAGCTGGCAAAAGACCCTGACATATTCAAGATGTTGAGTTACATATACAATATATTGTAATTAACATTTGTGTAATGAAGATATTCAGTTATATGTAGAAGATATTGAACATTGATTGACCTTTTGTTGGTTTGAAATAAATGTGCATCCTGCACAGACAACTTCTCCACCAAGGTCCTCAATTAGATGCTCCAAGAACCAAGTCCACGAGTCTTTGTTTTCTACCTCAACAACAGCATATGCTACGGGCAACATTTGCTTGTTTCCATCTCTTCCCACTGTTGTTAGTAACTCCACTCCATACTTGCCTTTCAAAAAGCATCCATCCAACCCAATAATAGGTCTACAACAAATGAAGCTATCCTTGCATGCCTTCAAGCATGCATAAAATCTTTGGAATATTACCTCACCATTATTATTATCAACTTTTATTTGTATTGTTGTACCTGGATTTATTTTCAGCAGCTAATGACCATAATCATAAAGTCTTCTAAATTGTTCCTTGAATGACCCTTCAACATTATCTTTTGCCATGGCTCTTGCCCTAAAAGCCATATTTCTTGAAATTCCTACATTCCATTTCCTAGTGACTTTCTCTGTAATGTCCATGACCTTCATAGTAGGGTTTTCTCTCACAGTTTTCTCCATCCTTTAACTCAACCACTTTGAAGTCATCAACTTTACATTGAAGTCTCTACTACAGCTATGAGCATCAAACACTTTTCTTAGTTGTCATGCATTGACATCACTCCTAAAGGAACAATAGGCATATCATTTAAAATTTCCTTTTCCACCCAAGCACTTCACAGAAATCCTTTTCTTGTCATTCTTAATAAATTTTAAACTTCTCCCATCACTTAGTGCATAAGTCCTAATGGCATCTGTGAATTCCTTTTTTCTCAGTGAAATAGGTTCGTACTTCCCATTTATAAGCCTCCAAACTTTTAGGCATACTAAAAGTGGGAAACCTTATCTTAGTGGACCCATCATCGTCCTCACTATCTGCTTCACTAATCAACTCCTCTAATAGCCACTCATTGTTAGACAACCCACGGACATCATGAATACAAACATTATCTGTTGACCATGAAGACTCAACTACTGGACTGGAAGGTTCTTGTCTCACATTTTCTTTAGAAGTCCCAATGTCACACTGGACGCTGACATCAATTAGACTTTCTTCACTAACATCAACTTCTTCATCATCTACATCTTTGTCCTCAGTCTCTGCCTCATGGACATCCTCACCCTCGTTGTCCTCTACATCATCATCCTCTCCTAAATCCTCTAGCTCAAAATCATGTACCTCATGTACCTCAGCTTCCCCTACATGATGAACCTCACCATCCTCAACCTGATGGACCTCACCATCATCACCATCACCCTCATGGGCATCACCCTCACCCTCCACAATTTCTATTCCAACTTCAGTATGGAACTCAACATCACCCTCATGGGCATTACCCTCACCCTCCACCATTTTTGTTCCAAGTTCAGTATGGACCTCACCATCATCCTCATGGGCATCACCCTCACCCTCCACCATTTCTTTTCCAAGTTCAGTATGGACCTCACCATCACCCTCATGGGCATCCCCCTCACCCTCCACCATTTCTGTTTCAACTTCAGTGTGGACCTCACCATCACCCTCACCCTCACCCTCACCCTCACCCTCCACCATTTCTGTTTGAACTTCACCATCACCAACAACCTCAACCTCCTCCACTTGTGTTGCAACATCACCTTCATCATCAAGATGACCACCAACCAAATCAATCATTTCTATTATTTCTGGTTCCATCATATTATGAACCACATACAAATGAACTTCATCATTTAACCTAGCAATGCTCAACATATGCATGACACCCCTATCATCAGTTAATAATTCTAACCTATGTGGGTCCACAGACTGACCTCTTAAACTGTACCATAATTCTTTAACGTCCATTTGACCTAATTCTTTAACTGAGGTTACTATGCCAAAATAGTTCCACAGGTCTGGATCACAAGACCATTATGCTCTCTCTCCATCAAATTTTAACTACCCATTATCATCACTGGCAAAATGTCCACTATGGTGGACCACAACTTTAATATATTCTTCATCCGTATCAAAAAGTTGCTTTTATTACTTATACATTATGGGGGTGAAAAAATTATTTCAATTACACTCCTACCACTACGAGAACACTTACTTACTAACTAAACACTCACACTGAAATAGACAGGGGACAGGGAACAAAGTAACATCCCCACTAACGAAACACTCACAGACAGGGGACCACTACAGCTGATAAACAATTCAACAAAGAAAATTCGGGACCACAATGTCTAAACTACAATGTAATAATTGAACATGCAAAATAGGGACCACAAATCATTATAAATAGTTACAGAGCAACACAAAACCCAATTATCAAAGACGCACATGTTCGTAAAAGCAAAAAGACATTTATACGTTCAAACAGAAAACCAAACACGGAATGAAACCACCTTACCTTAGTTTGCGTCAACTGTCAGCTGAATTCTCTTCGTCTTGTCCAGTATTACAGTTGGTGATCGTATTCCGCTTTGTCTCGCAACGAGGAAATGAAATCCCCAATTCCAATTTCAAATCCCTAATTTTGATATCCCTAGAGAATAAAGGGAAGTAAATAATGTCACATCACCACTATTTATTTAATAAAAACACTCCACGTAAATGAGAAACACACATCAGCACATTCTCTCTGCACCACATGCCCAAAATTTAACGTCGTGAGGAACACACATCAGCACATTCTCTCTGCACCACATGCCCAAAATTTAACGTCGTGAGGAACACACATTAGCACATTCTCTCTGCACCACATGGCCAAAATTTAACGTCGTGTGAGACCAATTAATGATTAGGGTAAAATTGGCTCATTTTTACGTAAAATATGAACCAATTGAAACAAATACAAAAATAAAGACCGAACTGAGATTACCATAAAAAAAAATAGTACCAAGAGAGAATTTAAACTAAAGTTATATTAGCTATATTATTGTTTCCGCCTCATATTTATTATGTCTTAATTCATTGTACTATCCTAGATCAACATCAAACATTTATTACATGTTAGATGCAACAAGTCTATATCTTCAATAATTTCATGAATTTTCATAAGAATTATAATCCTATGTACGAATTATAATATGGATGAAACACATGTGAGGATATTTCACGAAGTGTAGATAGAGAAAATGAAAACATACTGTATTTTATTCAGGTATTGGAATAAAGCTTGTTTTTCATCTTTTAAAATGATAAAAACGAACTTCAAGATTAAGGAATTGTTTATTTTAAAAAAAGTTATTTTGCAATAATTGATAAAAGAATGAAAAGGGAAAAATGAAAACATAAAATAACAAAAAGGTGCCACACCTTGTGCTTAGCCTTTTATTATATTATAAGAATATGCTTTTACCCCAGAAAAATGAAAAGAGTCATTAATAAAAATAAATGAAAACAATATACATGACTTTTTTTAAACTAAAACATTTCTCTAAAAAATTTAAGTTTCTAACCCATTGAGTTATATATATTTTGACTTTCAATTTATTTTCAATCTGACTAATTTAAAAGAAACAACATTAAGAGCTTTTTTTCTTTTTTCAGAAACTGGTGACATTTTATAAGAAAATATATTAATAAATTTGTACAATCCTATCCTTAATGCAAATATGTTGAATCCTTAATAGAAATCTACATAGGCTTCTATTGACTTTCTGTTTTGTTGCTTTCGGAAAATGATCTAATAGCTGAGATTGTATCAGTCATGGAAATGGGGGACCAGACTAAAGCTCTGAAATCGTTCATGAGGCACTGTAACATAATACAAACCATTCAAATTCATACAAACTAAATAAACATATAAAATATTATGTAAAGAGCATCAGTGGTTACATTCTTGTAACCTCGTGGCTGCTTTCTATTTCCAGAAATGTGAAAGAAGGAAGAAATATTAGGGTTTTTAATATTTTTTAATAAAGGATAATTAGGTCAATTTATAGGACTATGGGATACAGGAAGAAAATATTGGTGCAGGAAGAAAAATATTTTTTTTTACATATTTTTCTTCAGCCTAGTCCATTACGGACTATGGGCCTTGTAGTTAACTGGCAAACAAGTAACCCACGTGTACATATTCTTTTGATAGCCTCTTATTTCTTAATGTTATAAAAGAATGAGCTTGATATAAAAATTAAATGAAAGATAGAAGATTCGTTTTATTCAAATTTTTGGTCTTGAAACATTAAATAAATTGCATAATGTTTTTAATGCTGAATAATTTATCTAATATTATTAATAATATATGAAAGTAACTAACTTGTACATAACAAATATTAGCATCTACTTGTATAGTTATGACATTCATTTATTTGTTTTACAAATTAAAGTCTGGTACAACATGAGAAAGTTATATTTATTTAAATCATGGAATAATATGAGCTTATCATAAAAATAAAAAAATAAAAAATAACTGTGGTTCAAAATTTGGATATTTGTTATTCAATGGGCCACAAAATATTTTTTTTCACCACAAAAAAAAGGACAAATGATCGCAGTCCTTTAAATTCCCATCTCTATTGTGTGTAAAACAAACAAAACATAATAATTACTATAACATTAAATTTTGTGACCTATTAATGCACGAATAATACAAAAAAAATATATATATATATTAGTCACTTGCATTACTTGTAAAGTAGTCAAGAACAAACAAAAAAGTTGCACATGGACGAATTTTACACAAAGATTTATTAAAAATAAAAACAAATCAAGTAAAATCTACTTATATATAAGTTAAAAGTAAAAATTTAGAGAAATCGCATAAAAAACGGACACACTTATTTTAATTTTTGAAAAACCTAATTTTGTGCTCTAATCTTTAAGAAAAAATTAATTCAAATAAATGTTATTTCGTACCTTTTTATAAACCAAATGCATGATTTTTAGGCAGACATTATTTATTTAATAACGGTAAAAGCTTTGGCATGCATTTCATCTAGAAAATACCATCAGTTTTGATTTATGTTTTCTTATTCAATTATCTTTGTAATTAAGAAGTAACTGTTTTAAATATTAAATATGCTTTTTATTATAAACTATTTTTAAAAACAAGGTTTTATTCCTAAGCTAAAATTATATATATTTATTCTTTAGATGAAAGTAATATAAAATATCTTTTCCAACAAATATTATCTCAAATATTTTCCATTTAATAAATAAGGTTTTACAGTAGACTTATAACTTTCACGTACCATTTGTTAGAAATAATATTTTACACTACTTTTATAAAATTCAGCGAATAAATATAATTTAAAAACAAAACATAATTAAAAAATATTATTTATTTATTTAATTTCTATAAGTCGGTTAGATATAAACACCAGGAAGAACTTGAAAATTCAGTATTAAAATAGTTTTAGAAATTGGGTGGAAAAAGGCTTATAATAAGAAATAATAGGAATTACTCATAAGAATAAAAATATGAATGATTTTGAATTATGAGTTTGGAGTGGCAGTTGTTGAGTTCAATAATATCTATATATTTGTAACCATAATTATGGCTGTTTGGTAATACCTAAACATGCTTCAAAATTAAGAGCATATAATGATAATTTGGTATAATTAAGTATCTAAAGCCTTAGGTATCAAGTAAGTAAGTTATACAATTATTGAAATAATAATACTTCCACGTACATAAATCTTATTTTTAACTAGGAGAAAGAGATGTGTAAAAGTTCCATTTGCTTTGCTGAAAGAAAACAAAAATAAATAAATTTATATTTAGGAAATTATGTTTAATATCTGAGTGAATAAAAAGTAGATGATTAATTTAATAATGAGAAGGCAAGAATATTGAATATTGAATATTGAGAGGTTGTTGACTTTGAAAAGAATGGAGAAATAGTGATTTGAGAAAAGTGAGGAATGTTCTGCAAAAATCTAAGTTATGGAAAATTGTATAAAACCCTAAATTCTTTGTAATGGAAGGGATCTTATTTTGCTTCTGCTCCCCACCATTGCTTGCTAATTCTTTAATTTCACCTTCTACAGTATATATTATACTATTCTTTCAAAAGTTCTACTTATTAAATCTATTTTCTTATCAATTTAATCTTTTCAATATTCAATGCATTACTTTATCTCAGATCTTTGCAAACTTATTTTATTATTCAATTCTTATCTATCCTTTATCTCTCCACTTTCATTCACTTTTTTTTCTATTTATATCCTTATTTTTTGTTTCTACAAAATATATACATAAACTCAAACTTTCTCTATTTGAAATTTATCTACCTTTCAATTTTTTAATCTTGGTATATTATTTTCAATCAGAACCTGTCACTCGAAGAATTATAAAATGGATGTAATTTTTTATATTAAATTTATTAAAAAATTTAACCAATTATTATGCATCAGAAAGTAAATGGAGAAAACATTTTGAAAAATCGTATCAAAGACAGTATAAAAAAAATAATCGAGATAAATGGACAGAGATAAGTGATTACTAATACTATCGTAATATATATGAGTCCTATATTTGGTAATACTTTAACTTCCGTTTAAATTATATACCAACGGTTCGACTTTAAGGGATGATGTTAGAAAAGTTATTTATTAAGACAATTTAATTTGTAAATCTCTTGAAGTTAAATCTTCAGTAACTTTGATATATTTTTATTAGAAATCATAATTCGTTAAATATTAATAAAAGAGATGTTGATAAAAGGTTATTAAAAAATTTTATAAAATAATCATCATTATCAATAAAAGATTATAATTAGTTTCTAAATTAAATTTTAAATAAATATCTAATATTAACTATTAAATTTTAGTTACTTACAACTATTAATTTTAAATTAATTTCTAATTAATGTTTTTTTAGTAATCATGTCACTTGCAGAATCACAATTTATTAAGAGTTGCTTAAAATTCATCTATTTTTTTCATTTTTTCTCTTTGACTCATTGAAACTGCCAAACAAACTAAATTGAAATGAATTTAACAAAAATTTAACAATCAAAACAAGGTAATGTTAACTTTTTGACAAATGTACCAATTCATTACAAGTAATGAACGAAAGTTTCAAATATTGTTTCTCACAGGATTTGTATTTGTTTGTCTAAATATGCTTAGTTACCAATTTTAACTTTGATACAAAAAATGATTGAGTTCATAATCATAAAACAAATTGTAACAAGATTATAAGAAATTGTGATTAAGATAAAGATAATGCTTCATTAGAATTGGATTCCATGAATCAAATTATGCAAACACCCTTATACAATTTATCTTTGTTTTGTTCAAACATTCATAACAATAGTTTACTAGTCCAAATTCCTTAGGAGCAAGTCCTAAATCCATACATTAAATTATTAATTCCTTAGTTTATTTAACATATAATTTGCGTTAAATTCAATTTTTTAGAATGATCAAGAGATTGAAATCATTCCTATAGTCAATTCTCTTGATTCTTCTATCTATGTCTATGTTCTAATTCACTTTTCAATGATTAGATGCACTCAATTATGACATTCCATCATACACGTAAAACTTCACACAAAACATATGAATGAACAAAGATTTGATTGCACAGGAGAATTACATCAAGTTGAGTATATGATATCTAATCCCAATGAAAATGGAGTTTAATCATTCCTAGTCATCTATAACATAGAAATTTGATGAAAGCACAACAACTCAAATGCACTTGGAATCCCTGACAGATTTCTTGAGTTTCTTCATGTTCCCACAACCACAATTGTCTTATTTTTTTCTTTTTCTCGACTAATAAATTATTTACATAATTTGATTTTTCATTCAACAAGCAGACATGTATTTGTGAAGCGAAAAGTCAATTGTTTCAATATTATTTGCTCAAGCTTGTTGAGTGAGACAATTAACTCGTTAAGCGAGTATTTGTATTCTTGGCTGAGTAAACATGTTGTGGCTGAGCAAGAAGATCCTAACAACAACTCTCATTGTCAAAGATTATTCAATTTTTTGTACCTTGATCTAAGACAAATAGGTTAAACTAACAATTACAAAAGAAAAAAACATTACATCTTTACATTTTCAAGAACACATAATTCATGAATAAATATAAATTTAAGATAGTAAATAAGCATGAAATAAGTATTTTTTACACTTATCAGATAAGTGTCAAATTTATCTCAAAATTAAGTAAAATTTGACACTTATCAAAGACACCACTAATTATATAATCATATAAATTAAGAGGGAGTATGCTTTACTATAATGCAATTGTTGTTGTAAAATCTAAATTTTATATTCATGATAAACCAATGAGTTAAAGTCTTTGATACATTGAGAAACCTAGGGTAAATAATGTAGCATTTTTGTTGTTTAGGTTGCTCTCACGCTTAACAATACATGATTAACATTGGTTGGATGCTCAAATTATATAACTTGTGATCGAGTGTTCTTTATAAATGTTTGAGTATTGTAAGATAATGAATTGGAGTCCTCAAGTGCTAGTTAGAAGCTCAAATGTCTTGAGACAATTGATGAATGTTTCGAAAACTTTTAGATTACTTTTACAAAATAGTAAGTTCTCAAGCATTTATTATTTGTCATAATGTTCATATAACGAAATAGTTGTTGAAAAAAAAAACTTTAAAAGAATTGAGTTACATTTATTATTTTAACTTTCAGTTTAATACTTCTATTTCTTTAGTATCTATTTTTTTTATTATGTTAACGTTTTAAAAAAAAAGTGTTAGTAATAAAATTGTAATGTCGAACTTTTTTAATCAATTGTTAATATGCCATTTTGCATATTGTTTATGACTATGTAAAATACCTAATTATGGTTAAATTAAAATTACTTCTTAAAACATTTAGTCAGTAAAAAAAATTGGAATGAATAAGTTGAAAAACATTTTTTATTAATGTTTTCATTTTTTAATTATTATTTTAGTTATATTAAATTTATTATAAATGTTTCATCTATTATTATATAATCTAATAATTTAATTAAATTAACTATAAATGTGTCATCTATGTTCCTTTCTTTTATATGTTTTCCTTCAATCGAATTATTTTTATTTTTCACATTCTTTTTATCTTTTTCTTTTTGATTTTCTTAAATCTATCCTTCCATCCAAATTAGAATTACATTCCCCCATTAAATCAAATAATTTTTTTTTTCAATTACGTTTCGAATGAGATTCGTTGGATGCAATCTCATTCGCTGGCAATGAGGTATAGCACGATTTTGTTTTCTTAAATTAGCCATTGATAAGTTGAAAAGTTACCTTATACTGATAAAAGAAAGTTCCCAAAAATATCTACATAATAATTGAATAATAGGAATGAATAATGTAAAGAAGAAGGACAAGAGAGAAAAGATATGAAGAACAGTACTTCTTTCTTGACTTATATAACAAAAGATAGTAATGCATTAGGGCTGTTTTCTTCTTCACCACTCTGAAATTCCAATCTACCTTGCATCAAAGAATGTATCAAACGTCAATTCCAAAAACTGACTTGTCTAATTTCAAATTACGAACATGAATTCAGTCAAGTTTATATCATCATCATCATCATGTGTTTGCCCCCACAAATACATAATACACACACATAGTTAAGAGGAGGATGTGTTACTCTCAAATCAAATCTCAATAAATAATAGAAACCTTACAAACACATCATGTGATGTGTCTAAGCTCATCCAACATGCTACCCCACCAAATAATCAATAATCCAAGTACTCAAATTGCCTTGTAGTAACCACCGCGATACGCTTGATCCAATACGTACGTGTGTACTTTACTTGACATACAAATTTTCATAGAGAGAAAACCTAGGTTGGAATTAATTAGGGCATAGAAAATAGAAAAGAAAGAGAAAGAGAGAGAAAGGTAGTGAGTGAGTGAGTGAGTGCTTGGGGAACCATGGTTTGTCAACTTTTTCCCTTTGGTATTGGTACTAGTTGCAGCCAATGGATGAGAGTGTTGAGGCGCACGAAAATCCAATATAGAAGAAACAAGTTTTGAATAATGGTTGCATGTTTGTTTGTTTGTTTAATAATGTAATAATGATTTTAATGGAGGCCGTCCTTTTCTGAAGATCATGGATTACTTATTTATAAATTTGGTGAATTATTATTTTAACTTTTATGATTGAAAGTGGGCATTGTTAAAAGCATTCCAATTCCCATGACACTACTGGTCAAACCTCCATTTCTTTTTCCTTTCCCATTCCCATCCTTTTCGTCCCTTTCTCTGCAAACAAACAATTCTCCCTCAAACACAAACCTCCCATCATTACAGTCAGCAAACCAAAACAAACCATTTTGCGGCACTCACTTTCCTTCTCTCTCTCTCTCTCTCTCTCTCTCAACAATTTAATATATCTCTGCATTGCCTCACTTTCTGACTGCTTTCTGTTTTAGCTTGTACTTACGTGTTCCAGTTTCGAACAATAGTATTACGTGCTCAAATTTCTGCTCAGGATCCTGCAGTGCTCACCTAATAAATTTATCTGGATTCTACTCCTAAGAATTACTGCTTTATATATTAATTTAAAATGTATTAGGTGTGTTAATTGTTTTAACTTAAAAGTCTAAATTATGTATAAACCTTTTCCTACAATTCAATGCGTGTTCAAATTTGGTTACCTTCTAAGCTGGTTACATGACACAGACGATGCAGTGCAACCCAACATTTCATACCTCTGAAAGTCTTCACCTCTAAGAATTTCATAAAAGAAAAAAAAAAAAAAAAGTGAATTTGTTATCAATGTGTTAATTTTCTACAAACTTGCATAGAGCGGGATAAGAAGGAAGGCAGAGAGAGAGAAGGGTTGAAATGAATTTTCAATTTCATTTTCGTTTTTGTCTATTGACTAACAAAATTTTTGTATGATTTACAAGGCGGTAATAGGAGTTAAAGGATGATCAAAAGGGCATAATATGAGTGGTTTTGGTGTCGTAAGATGAAAGACAGGACTTGGAATTAACCCGGAATATCTTGAGCAAATCCGCAGACATTTGGCGCACTTGCGGCGAGCAATTACTCTGCATCAGAAGCAGAATCTTGGTCAAGCCGTTAGCCTTCGTAACGGCCTCTTGCGCCGTCTCATCCCGAAACAGATAACACACGCTCCACAGCGTCGTAACGGCGTGTTCCGTTGCCACGCTCGACACTTTCAGCACTTTGTTCACTATCGCCGCCACGCACGCTGAATCCTCGCATATCTCCAACCTTCCTTCCTTCGTAGACGACACCGTTTCCACCAGCTTCAGAACCTTCTCCGTCACCGAGACGCTCATGTTCGAAGCGCAGAGAAGCTTCGACAACACCTTAACCGCTCCCAGACACACCAGCTTCATCTTGCTCCTTCTCGGAGACGAAATAGCCACCAGGCACAACAAACAGTTCTCGATTAGATCTGGATCTTTCTCCGGCGTGATTAGTTTCAGCAATTCGGACACTAAACCTTCCTTCTCCGCTATCAAAAGCTTCGATTCCACGTCCAAGGCGACCGATGTCAAAACCCTAACCGATGCTATTTGTGCGGCATGGTTCCCTTGTCGGAGAGCGACGAGCAGAGAATCCAGGCTCTGTTTTTCTGCCTCGCCCGGCGCCTTCAGTATCAAGTTTTTCAGCTCCTCACGGTCTTCCATTTTTCCGATAACCAAATCCAACGCCATAACGACCTGTTCGAGGAACTCGACGGCGCCATTGACATTGTGGAGGAAGCCAACGAGCAGAGGCACGAAGCATTCCGTTTTGAGGAGAAAATCGCGGTTCTCTTCAGAATCTTGAGCGAAGCGAGCGATTTTGGCGAGCGAGTCGAAGCGGTTGTCGGCGCGAGTCTGCAAGTCGGAGATAGCGAGAAGGATTTGGTCCTTGGAGGGGAGGGATTGGGAGTGGGTGGATGTGGGGGAGTGAGCGGAGTGGAGTGGATGGTGGAGGGAGTCTGACCAGATCTGGATGAGCCTCTGTAAGGTTCGATTAGGAACAAATTCCTTGGTTTGGAGAACCTGCATGGTGGCGGGACAGGTGTTGTTGCCGTTGTCGAGCCAGCGCTGGATGCTGGAGCGGTCGTAGGTAACGCCGGTGGAAAGACTGACAGGGGATTTCATGACGTCGAGGGATATGGGGCAGCGGAAGAAGCTGGGAACGGTGATGTAGAGATCGTCTCTAACCATGGTGGTGAGGGAGTGAGAGAAAAAAGTGATAATAAAATAAAATAAAAATGGAAGAAGCGAAGTGTGGTGAGAAGACAGAGAAAGAGAAAGAGAAAGAGAGAGGTGGGCGATGGAGCGGACAAGAAAGTGGTGTTTAAAGAAAAGAGAGAGAGTCAAAGGTAGAGTGACGTGAGATGTTGGTTTGGGAGGGGTAGGATGGGAAAAGCGTTGACACGTGCGGAGGGTGGGAAATAATTGCGTATGATGAGGAGGAGAAGGTAGGGGTGGGAAAGAGGGGACCACAGAGGAAGGAGTTATAATTGAAATTACTTTGGTGGTGAGGGGCTGGGTCCCACCCACGGTTCCATCGGTCGGCTTCATTACATCATCCAACCTTCGACAACGACAACCACCTCCCACCTCCTCCGACTCTACCTGCACCTGCAAGTGCAAGTGGGGTTAACCCTATTTTCTTTTTTCTCATCACAAATCAATCTAAATAAACCTTAATTACTTAATATCAAAATAAACATATGTTTCAGTCACATATTCTTACAAAATCATCACCATGCCCATCGTATTTCACTCTCCCTCACTCCCAAATTATTTCAATTTATACAAAAACCTGTCATTTAATTATATACTACCAATCTACTTTACAAACTTTTCACATCAAACTTCTAACTTTTTCTGCTTATCTCACTTATCTTGTCTCAATTTATGCATTCTTTCACAAACACTACAATTTTTATTTTCTAAAAAATTAACTACTCATATTTTTACTTTTTATTCAATTTTATTCTAGATTTATTTACATTTTATACCAGTCAACATACATAATGCATTCTATTTTTTTTTAAACTATTTTAATAAATTTGTTTTAAAAATGGCTCACCCATTACTACTTCCAACATATAAATTGCGGTTTTAATCTTTAAAATAATAATATTGAGAGAAACTTTTACCAAATTTATCATCACAATAATAATAATTTTTTCATCTTTGTCATGTGATGAATTTACTAAAACTATGACGTTATTTTAATCAAATATGAAGTTGTTTATTGTTAATTTTAATATGATTGAAACAATTCTAAGAATTTATTACTGATGATCTAATATTGCTTCTTATATATTCCTTTTCTATATTATTTTATTTCGAAAATTTTATTTTATATTATAGCAATCCATAAAATACATCATCCTCATCTATTCATATTTAGTTTTATTAAAATGTTGGTAATATTCAGCAAATTAAAATATTTCTACGTTAATATATATTTTTATTTTCTTTTATATATTTTTTTTCTTTTTTATATTTTTCAACTTCAAGGAACACCTTCTCTATTTAACTAGATTCATCCACAAGAATGTTGTCTGTTTCCAGAATATTCGTCAACATCATTGGTGTACTATATAAAATATACCGAGAGGTATTAATAGGTAAATATACTTTATTAATAATTGATTATTGGGTTTGATTACCTAAAAATACATGCACTAATGGTTAACCAATGTACTTGACTATCACAAGTCCTGCAAATATACAATTGATGTCCAGATACAATGATCATCTTCTATCCTAATTAAATATAGACATTTTTATGAAACATATCTGACTTGAGCGTCGGAGGGTCTTCTCCAGGTCAACAATCCATCGGAGTAGATTGAGTTCTCAGAGAAGATTAAAGATAAAAAAAAAAAAAAAAAGCAAAGCAAGGAAGGACAATTGATCATCGGACAATTTCAACTAAAACAGTTGGTATGTTTTTCTCTTTTTTCTTCTTCACATACCTGCGAAAAGTCAGATCATTCATTCATTCCTTCATCTTCTCCCATGTGAAGGTCATAAAGGACAAGCTACACAAAGTAATCAAATAATTGTTGTTCACACCAAGTTCCTAATTTTGCAAGTGAAAGCAATCTTAAAGCCAACTACGAATAGTTATGAATCACCATGGCCAATTCGTTAAGAAAAGATAAATGCTATAGTAGTTGACCATGGAAAATGTCATCATCCCCTTTTCGCTCTTAAAAATAATTCATTAAACCTCTCCTTCTATCCACCCTTCTATCTCAAGAAAATAAAGCAACAAAATTGTAAAACTAGAAATAAGGCTAAAGAATAATCTTATCAAAAAATAATGTTCAATAAGAAAGTGTCCTTTAAAGAAAACTTCATCATTTTCTTCACCTCCTGCACACTTCAACTTCATCTTTTCCTCCAAATTATTCTAACTCTTTTTCCTCATCAAATTATACAAAACTCAACATACATGTTCTTCTCAGTCACCCATATAGAAAAAATACATCTCTTACTCCTCCCTTCTTCACTCACACATGGTTATGGTAGTAATGATCTCCACCCTTGAGGAAAATCCAACATTGCAGTATTAATGTGTGGATAGAAAGGCTTGGGGTTTTTAACTGGGTTGCCCTTGGTGTGTGATACGATCCTATCCAATTCATAACTTCAGAATTTGAATTCTTAAAAGTCACAATAAAAATAAATCAACACAAGTCAAGTAAAATTTACCACAAATATATTAATTTTTAATAAGAATCAGAACTCTAATTCAAAAACTAAGAGAATCCTTTCTCAAATAATGTAAACACATATAATACGACTCGAAAGTGTTTACATAAATTCTTTGTACCTCTATATATAGGCACATAAGTTTAAAAAAACTTAGAAACCTTAAAATAAAACCCAAAATCGAAAACACATAATAATAACAAAAACGAAAATTATAGACACAAATTTCACCGAGGTGCTCATTCAGGAAAAACAAACTGGATCGTCTAGTGAATTTAACATTATGTGAAATTAAAATAAAATTACATTTTATTTCATTTCCTATATTATTATTTGATTATGCTCATAATCTTCATGTTTTTTAAGTTTCTTCATTTATGGAACATTACAAGATTCAATGAGACATGTTTTGATATTTGACTTGTCATAAATATTTTGAATTGAAAATATTCTTTCTCAAGTTCTTGTCACATATGTTCAGGAGATAGTCATCTATTATACCCTAGGTTTAAATCCTTTTTTGGTCCTTAAGTTATAAGCTGGTGTTCAGTTTAGTCCTCGCTTTTAAAAATGTCAACCTTTGGTCCCTAAGTTATAAAAAATGTATCAAATCAGTCCCAGCCGTTAACGAAAGCAATGAAATATGTACCAAGTTGCCATCCAGATATAGAGATTTTGCAACCTTCAAAGAGTCCACAAGTATGAAAGAATATAGATGAGACTGATTTGATACATATTTCATTGATTTCGTTAACTGTTGAGACTGATTTGATACATTTTTTATAACTTAGGGACCAAAGGTTGACATTTTTAAAAGCAAGGACAAAACTGAACACCAGCTTATAACTTAGGGACCAAAAAAGGATTTAAACCTATACCCTACTTGAAGATTACTTATATGCGCGCGTATTGAGAGAAGATGAAGGGAGGATGTGAATTTCGACAACACATTTGACCAACATTATCGGTGTTGTATCTAGTCGGTCATGAAAATCACAAGAATGACAGGTCTTAGTACAAATAAACGAATCATGAAAATGAAAAAAAGATGAAAGAGAAAGAGAAAAAAAAATGGAGTGTAAAACAAAAGATAAATATTTCTTTTAAATTACACATGTCAAATTAGGTGTGAAGATCTTTTAATCCACTTAGCATCACCATTAAATATTTAACAAAAATTTAACATCGAAAATGAATTATTTAAGACAATACTAAAATATAGAAATGGATTTTTTCATGAACTTTTTGAAAAAACAAATTAAATTTCGCATGTAAATTTCACATAATAAAAACATACTAAACCCTAATATAAATAACATATATTTTATTATATGTCTAATTTTAAAATTATTTACACACATATTTATTAGGTTAGATAGAGTGAAGTGGTAAAGTGAGACGAGAAGTTATACAGCTATTTTATAAGAATTAAGAAAATTTGTTTTACTTTAAGCATATTACAGAATAACCTTAATCAATAAATGACAAGAAACCGAGGGAATAATATACTACTTTTTATAAATAATATTATTCTTTTGAAAATATGTAAGTTAATTAATTTAAAATAAAGGTATTAGGAGGGACCATATTTTAACTTGAAAGAAGATTAAATTGCATTCTTTTAGGAATGGAGAAAATATTAAAAGTTAGTCACATTTAAACCGCCAATGTAAATTATGGTTTTAGGGAAAAGAAATAAAATTGATAAAGGTGCTTCAAACGCTACTAATAATTTATCAATATTCATTATAAGAACGGTACATGAAATCAAACTGTTTTTGTGAATTAATTAACATGCGTAAATGTTTTCCATTTAGCACGCTTTAATTAAGTCCAACAAAAAATTACCATATTGATAGATTAATTTATATAGCTCAAATAGATAAATTATGCAAAACTCATGTTCGATTTAAATTAATATATACCCGTAATTTTAAGTTACTCCAAATTCAGAGTAAATATATTTTTTTAAGAAAAATATTATCATTTCTATCCACTTTTTTAAGGACTCTTGAAACATTATTTCGTTATGTAAGCACTTTATTGATATTTATTATGATTTTGACTTTTTAAGTTCAATAAACAAGGAAGAAACAGTGTCGTACATTGAAAATCTCATTCAAACGACGTGTTGACATTATATTATATAGAACTGTTGAGGCTTTGACCAGAATAGTAAATGAAAAAATGAATCTGTTAAAAAAATATTTTTATTTTATTTTTATAATAATTTGAATTTAATCGAGTACGATAAGAAATGGTTCGAATTAAATTGAATATATTTTATTTCTAATTAAAATATTCATAAAAAATGGTAATCGGTAAACAAGTTTTGTTTGATTACGTTTTAGACTTATTTTTAATATAAATGACAAAAATGGAAACATGAATTAGTATATAAAATGAATGGGTCCTATGACTATATACGAATTCCTCGTGGGCTCCTACGCATTAAATGTATAAATTAAAAGAAAAAAGAATGTTAGGAAAAGAAAGATGATTACTCATTATATCTCACAATGTAATAATGGCACCGAAAGCAACCTTTGGTATGAGAGGGGCACAATTTTTTCTTTTTTCTTTTTCACGCAAAAGAAATTCCAGAAAACATTGAATTACTGCTACAAGTTTTCGAAAAAAAAGTCGGCATATAAATTGACATGATTTTATAATGAAAATTGAAACAATTTTATTATAAATGAATTAAAGTTGTATTAAATTATGATGATTCCTTTTGTAAAAAATAATTCAGAAGGTTTAGAATAAAATATAAATTTTAAATAAAATGAATTAAAGTTGAGTAATATATATTATGATGATTTTAATTCTTAAAAATAATTGTAACATCAATTCATTTTATTCTAAAATAGAAGTCGATTTAAGTTACGATAATTTAATTTTTAAATGATTATTTTTTATAGAAATCGTCGGGTATGATAGAAATAAAGAGTAGCTGTTAGCTAGCAAGTAGAGCAAAGCATAGCATAGCATGTGCAGTGTTATGAAACGTCAAAGCCTGTGTGTGCAGGAACAGTACCAGTGATGTAATTCACAAACAAAAATATGGTGAGTTTGCATGAAGACGACGCGAGTGTAAGCGCGTGGAGTGGACCGTGAAAACGTTTGTACTAGTGTGGTGGAATTGTGATATTTGACCAAACCTTAGGATTTGGTTCGGTTGGTTGGATCGGATGGAGTTGGTGTTAGAAAGCAAACCAAAATCCCAAATTGTTATCCTAAGCCCGCAAAGAATAACCCTAAAGTCCAATACGTACTATCTTAAAATGAAAAATGGATTTTTAACACATTTATATTTTTTACGTTTATTTGACATTATTTTTTTTTTTATTTTAAAAATTATAAACTTAATATTTTTAAATCATTTTATTTTTATATTTTGTGTTAAATGAACGTAAAATTGCGTCATGTTATTATATCTCTCTTCAAATTCATTGTTGCCTTCGTTTACTTTTTTTATATTATCTCTACTGCTGTGAGTCAATAACGTGATCAGAGGGAAACACAAGATTGTGACTGTTATTATCATAGACTGAAAGTTGTAGGAAGTCAATTTTTAATCAACTTGCGAGACAAACTCCACGTAAGAACATTATTTTTCTATTTCGTATGGTTAACGTTTTCTAAGCTCAATCTGTAATAAGGTGGTGTTTCTCCAAGCCAGTTTCTGCTTTTCCCACTGTATTCCTTTGTTCAATTAATTGCTGTTTGAATAAATGTCCGACATCTTGAACATTTTAAATGTTTTTTCTCAGGCGTTATTGGACAGGGATAATGACTTGGTGACGAAGAAAAACAAATAATTAACACAAGTAGATGAGATGAGAAGACATAACGCAAGTCAAATGTTGAGATCTCGGAGAGAGAACAGAGGCTGTGGTTGTCGTGTTAGATCCAACTACTCTCTTGTGGAGTATTGCTGTGTTTTCCAAAGTTCAGATGTATGAAGTCATGGTTTCAAATTCAAAGACGTGTTTAACTCCTTCTCTTGTACCTGATAGGGTTGGTAGTTTACAACATCTTCGACCATGGTTTCTAAAACAATACAGTTCCTTTAACTGACCTGGGTTTGTGATATGGAACAAGTACGCGAATGAATTAAGGTTTGGTTTCAAATCACTACGGTCGTTCATAACTATTAATTAATTACGCAATCTCTTTTATGCTTACTATAATTTGTTGTCTTAAGCAAATTGAATACGACTATTTGCATTTATTAATGTATGTTTCGATCCATATTTGTCATGACAAATCAGTTTCGTGATTAGTTACGATCTAATTTACTTAATTGAGTTTTTTTTTTCTTGTCTTAGTGCAACACCCTTTTTTTTTATCATTAGTGTCTGTAATTAGTATAGTTATATTTAGCATTTAGATACTTTTTACTTTTTATTTTAATATTCGAATATAATTAACAGAATATATAAAATTAAAAGCTTACCCACCTGACAAATTATTTTTCACTTAGATTCTTAAACTAAGGACATGTATGCCTAGACGTTGCCGAGATGTGTTTATAGAAATTTAATGTTTAATGAAAGTTGAAAAAGCCATGAAAGCCTTAGCGAATGTTTTAAATTGGTTTGTCTTGTAATGTAAAGTGAATACAAAGTGATTATGGTAGAAAGTATAGTTTTAGGGGTTTGAAGAATGAGGAAGAGTTTTGGATGGAAGTGTACCGCATCGTCATCCTCCTCATCAGCATAGTTGGGATCTTTGCATTTTAGATCAAAATTTTGTGAATCTAGCGAAAGATTATTGCTTTTTAAAGCAATCACCGTGAAGAACAATGAAATATTTTTCTTCAGATATAAAATTTGGACAACATGTGATTTTAGATTTGTTGTAGTAATTTTGCTAAATTAATTTTTTTTCAAGTAAACTATTCCCAATGGACCGATGAGGTGGAACCTCAAAAGGAAGGAAAGTCAGAAATTGAAGAGAAGAAATATGTGGAATGAATAGAATAAGATTGGAATTGCTCCACAAGAATGCTAAGTTTAAGAAGTTAATGAAAAAAAAAAATGGGACAAATTAAGATTTTCTTCTTCTTTCACTTTAAGAAATATTGATATTATCAACAATCAATATTCGTAAAAAATATTAAAAGTTTGTCTATAAAGATTTTTTTTGACAAAATTCTAACTAACCGAAATTAATAGGTAATAGTGGAATGGATAATATTTATTGGAAAAATTTTATATTCATAGAAAATTATCAAACTAAAATCGATCAATAATTATGAGAAAAATTTGTTGATAATTATTAAAGAAAATCTGCCTATAAATTCTCCTAATAAATATCGTAATCTGATTCATCTTTTTTCTTATTTTCTTCTTCTTCTTTCTTTTAGGAATGAAGATATTATTTTTTTCATCGTTCAAATGCTTATGCATCTCTTGAGATTCAATTACCTCATCCTCTCAACCTCCGTAATACGATTTTGGGAATTTAGATCGATGACATTCACTTTTGATTATCTAAATTGTATTAATTTGACAAAGGATACCACCAAAACTAGGAATAAGAGATGACAAGACACTGATGGAGATGAACTTGTCTACGAGACCATGGAGCTTTTCGTCAGATTCAATGGTTGTTTTGGCATCCACAATGGCAACAACTATGACATTAGAGGATTTGGTGATTTCCACCAAAACGTTTTGCTGCGATGGTGGTGGAGGTGGCTACACAACAACAAGAAAACAGCAAGATCACTTGAAAAACATAAAATTGTAAAAAAAAAAAAATTTAAGGTAATATTGAAAATAAAAAGATATTTGAATTAATTTTACTATATTTTAAAAAATTCGTCAATAAATCTATCGGATAAAAGAAAAATATATTACTGATAAAAATAATTGTTGATAAAAATAGCTATAAATCTCTCGTCCAAAATTTATTGGGTTTAGAGATAAAAAAACACAATATCTCCTTTTCTTTTGTGTACCTCTCTCTTTTTCTCTTTTTCTTTTTCTCTTTGTAACAAAGTGCTTTTGTGACAAAATGTTGTATTAAAACTTTTATATAAGATTTTGATCTTTTGGTTGTCTTTGCCTTTGTCGTAAAATCTTAAAAAGACAGTGGATTTCTGTCACGGTGAATAAAAATTTGGTGTAACTCTTTCAAACGGGTTAACCATGATAACTCTTGATATTTTTTTCCCATCATTTCTATAATTTCTCCGTTATTATATGGTTGACATTTTATCTTTAATACTTTTAAAAATTAAAAAACATTAAAATAATATCTCTTTTCTTCAAGAAATCATAATGTTTTTCAAATACAATCTGATATGTGTATATTATAAGGTAGTTTGGTCATTAATGAAATCATAGATATTCCTTGGCTGCACTCCAATCTGTACTGCTAAAACTAGATTTAGACAGTGACGGTGAACAATGTTACCTTGGCCCATAATTATAAAGGGATATTACCATACGTATGTGTTTTAGTAGTTTGATTAGGGGTAAAGTGCATTTCATTACTTGTTATTAAAGATTGTTATGCATTAATTTTTGTTTTATTTTCTTGTTCTATTTTAAATAAGTTGTTTCTCAACTAACTTTCTTTTTTGTTCTGAATATAACTTTTTTTCACCTCCTTTCAAACTTTAACCTGTACCATACATACATTATGTATAGCATAAGTTAGAATGCATTATTTTCGTCACACACATAAAAGTTTCCTCATTGCATTACTTCTGTCAGGGCCATATTGCCATGCACGTACGATCATACACGTGTATATATTGCATGATTATGTACATCTCATAATCTGGAGTAACGTGCTAGCTCAATTAATTACTTGTTTCCAGGCGATTCCGTTGTGTTATTGAACATGAGCAATGCCAAGAACTTTGTCAATTGTTTCCGTGTACAGATAAGTCTTCGGAGCTATGTTTGTGTTATCTTTCAGCTTTTCCAGCTCACTTACCAACAGGAATCCGGCATAAACAGTCACCAGATAATGAATTATGTAACTGCATTTCTCATAGATTAGATTTAGAACAGTTTGACACCAACCACCTTCTTTTGTTACTTTGCGTATGTGCGTGTGTATCAATTAAAAATTTTTCCCATGTAGTAGTATAGTTGAATCCATTATTCGGGGTCCCTGTTGCTTTTACATCCAGCAAAATTACCCACAAAAAAGGGAACTAGGCAACTAGCATGCATGTGTCTGTTTTTTTCTCCTACCTCATAGTCATAGGTATATAGGAATACAACCTCTTTAATCAATAATTTAAATCGCAAACAGTTCCTTTACACACGCAAATGTTTGATCATATATGGACATGGATTTTGAACCCTATTAAGTAACAAAAGTGTCTAAGTTTGCAAAGAAGCAATTACATAAAACACGTACCTTAAAATGAAAGAAACAAAGTTGAGTATAGTAAAAGAGAAAAGAAGAAAAGTGGGGGATTTGTGTTGATTACGGTTATATATTCTCACTTTGGTGATAAACCGATCTTTGGCATTATTCTGTTGTCGTCGTGCATGGGCAGGTGGAGGAGGGATGAAAAAATTTCTGAGAAAATGTACCATGTCATGAATCATGAAAGCCATAAAGGAAAGTGAGAACATGTGATGCACCAGGTTGTAATTTTCTTTGGCAGCGTTACAAAACCAAAAGTGGGGTCCAATCTTAATATGCCATCAAATCAGTGGGACGATCTTATAGTAGAAGAGGTGACCTTTTTCATGGCAGATGGCTTGAATGAATCGCAAGCTCAATACGTGTCCTCATTCCTTTTGAATAGTCTCTCAAGTAGGACCAGTTAGACAAAATTCAGTTGATTATTTATTATTACTACTTCACATACTGTGATCGATGCATAGGATCCAGTGGTTAATTCAGTGACATCCTAAATTCTGTAATTGTGCTTGCATGCACGATCCCCAATGCCATAACGTTTCAATTTGTTTACTTATGGGCTACCTTCAATTGGGTCATCTAAAGCAATAAATTTCAACCCCTTTGACGTCACAGGGAGAAAAGTTGGTGCTGTTGATGAAATAATGAAATTATCAAATATAGCATTGTGATGTGTCTTATTAAAATGGTGACCGCTTAAAGGTAAGCTTGCTGCTTAGAACTGAAAATTTGAACAGTCATATGGACAAATTGAAACCTGCATTTGGCATTGAAAAGTTTCTACAATAGAGCCAAAAGTGTAAAGTGAAGACAGGGAGAAAAAGAAGCAGATAGGAAATGCATTGCTTGCACGAATGATGCCATTGCTGGGACAGGCAAGAAGCACTGAGCCCCAAAGGCATGCCCCATCCATCCTAAAGGGTTTTATGAGCTGAACAAAGTCATTGAAAGAGCACTGCTTCTGTCACAGCCAGGTACAACACAAGGGTTGATGAAGTGTATATATATATATATATATATATATATATATATATATATNTATATATATATATATATATATATATATATATATATATATATATATACATGCATAGTATACTAGCGATGAACTTAGTTATATTAGATATGAAGAAGAAATGGGTCCACCCAAAAGCCCTGACATTTCATTTATTTCTCTTCTGCTTGGAGTTGGGGCGTGCACCTTTCTGTCTCTACATGCTTGCCAATCAGTTGGACCTCAGCATTCAAATTTCTCCACGTTTAAGTCTGAATGTTAGTATTTCAAAAAAATATTTGACCAATACAGTTTGGCTCTGAGTTTGAGATAACAACACTTCCTTGAACAAATTTTAGGTTTTCAATTTCTTTACTCAATCTCTGCAATTGGGAAGTTAATGAATGGACTATCTTTGAATCTTTGAATTGGTAACAAAGAATGAGATGAAAAAATTATGAAATGTAATCCCTTAAGTTGGCATTGTGGGAATTTGTCCTAAAAGTAAAGAATGCATAGGTGGGGTTGGAAGTTATGAGTGAAAAAGTGGATAAATGGATGGTGTGGCTATGTGAAAATGTAGGTATAATATCCAAAACAGAGAGAGAGGAATGTGGGAGAGTTGTAGCGGTTGAGTTACTGTTGGTGCACAATGACAGGGCAATGCAATGGCACCTTTAATTAGGGGAATGGGTTAAAGACAGAGAGAAGCAGAGAAAGCAGTTGAAATCAGAGGCTACAAAAGGTTATACGGAAAATGGTCAAGTTTTCCAGTAATGGAGGGGTCTAAAACAACAGTTCTGAGTTCCTTAGTCGGCCATTAATTAAAGGGGTGGGTCCTAACACTCACCAAACCACAAAAAAAATATGACATAACACAACCTCTCTATCTTTCTTTCTTTTTTCTCACCCATTCAACCTCACGTACTGTTCATTCTTTTTCTTCCTTTTCATTATACTAATCTTACTAATAACAATAATACTAAATAATCACTCCATCCCATAAGACCCGTTCCAAAAACCTTTCTCCACCCTTTTCACCTTTCTGCTTCTAACACCACTCTACTTCTTCTTCTACAACCATCTCAATTCCTTTTGACTCAATCTCTTTATCTATCCATCCCCCACACCCAGTTTCAACTCTTTCTCTTCACCAAAACACACTCCACAAATTCAACTCTCCCACACTCAATTCCGTCGCATCTATCAGCCCATGTCTCTTCCTCTTTCCACCTCCTTCAACCACATCCTCGCCACCTTTTTCACTTCTTCCCAATCCTCATCACTTATATACTGACACACCGTCATACAACACAACACAACACAACACAACACAACATGGTATTGCATCGGAGACCTCCTATTCTAGCTATCTGGTTGTTCTTGTTTCTCTTCGTACTGGGCCACTGTCATGCCTCTAGAGCAACCAACGTCTTCAAATTCAGGCCTAAATCTCAACATCCCGGTCACTTCTCTGGGTTCTTGCCCAAACGGATGCCTATACCGTATTCCACTCCTTCGAGGAAACACAATGACATTGGGTTAAGAAGTTGGAGATCACCATGACGAGGAAGCAAGCAGAATAGTAGTTTTGTTCTGGGTAAAGGTGACTTCTGCCTTATTTATATTGATTTTATTTTCTCCTTCTTTTCCTCCATCAAGAAACAAGGGAAGACGATTAACTAATGTACATGGCGGGTTATTCATTGTCTGTAGTACGTTTCATCATGTTATTTTGTTTCAAGGGATGTAATAGGTATGATCTGTTAGATGACTTCAAAAAGGAGGAACTGCTTGTTTAGTCTCTAATTTTCTTTCCTTGAGTGTGAATCGATTAATATAGACAATGAAAAATGGTCAACAACAGCTTCATAGAATTTTCAGTTACGTAGTACAATCTCGTTCTGCCGTATACACGACGTGTATGTAGTTTTCATTGTTCAATGCTCACACAGTGCCAGTGGTGTACATGCATGTGTGGTATTTCTTTACTTATATATTAATTATTCAAGATTAATGGTGTTGAAATTAACCGAATATGATGATAATTTGAATTTAAGGTTCATATATGATCAGGATTATATTGAATACGAAGACTTTTTTTTTGTTGGTATAGTACAAGCTGTGGCTGGCATCGAACCTACCCCGTTGAAATTACCCGTGCAAACTCCATTGAAATCGGGTAGGGTGATATCAGTGTCATGCGATGCGTGCGGTTGCGTGTGTTGCTTTCTTGATTTGATATGAAAAAAATAAATATATGTGTGTCTGTACGTATACACTACACTGTTGAATAATTGATTTCAGATTTTCGAGGATTATCTCAGTATCCTCCCACACGAGTTCAATCAAAGAAATAAAACAAAAATGAAAAGAAAACCACCGAATTCTTCGTGTATATCTGTAATGATAAAAAGCAAGTTTGCTTTATGCGGTGTTACTTGTGAATATGCCCAATTAACGCCAAAACTTTGGTATAGGTTATTATTTCATGTAATCATAACTTCTTACGATCTTTGGAGAAAAGAAGAAAAGAAGTTCGACCAAGAGCATGTAGTTTGAGGAATAATATTATTTTAGTCAACACTATAATACTTTCACTCCCAAAGATTATTTATACACTTCCAAGTTTCTCATCTACTGTTTTTTTATTTATCATTATTTCATATATGAAAGTAATATCAAAGTCAAACTCGAATCAAACTTTTAGATTCTACTGTCTGTCAAAACGCTCACGTTAATTTAATCTGGTCGAGAGATTAGTTGAACGTATATATAGTTTGTTTGTGTTGAATTAAAACGAACTTTAAATTTAATAAAAGATGAGTTAAAAGTTTTATGAGCTTAATAGAAGAATAGCTTATATGTAGCAGCAACTATTCCTTCCTTATGTAGTATTTTTCTTTCTTTAATTTGTTATGCAGAGATCTTATCTTAATGTTGTGTCCCTTCTGTCCTAAGTAAATAAAAAGAGAAAATAACTAGCATGGTACCTTGCTTCGGATAATTTCTACAAAATGAAGTTTCATATTCATTGGATTCCACTGGAAGCAGAGATTAATTACCTTTTTCATTTTATCTCTGGTCATTTCAAAAATTAACTCGCTTTTTCCTTCATTAAGACACAAACTACCGATGCATGAACACTTTTATTTACTCGAAATAAATGAAAAGTATAAAGTAATTTCTAACAACGGATTATTGAATCCTTCAGAGGTTCATTTTGGCAACATTGCTTCCAAATTTGAAAAGCACAGCTGATGAATATATCTCATCCCATACGCATTCCATACCTCATGCTACCTAACTATGACGAAATCGAAATATGCATTAAATGACCCTTTGCTAAAAGTCTTCATTTTTTTTCTTATTGGTTGAAAACCCAGCTAGAATCAAACTTTGATTTCAGCAGATCACTGTAGCTATGTTGTGACTCAAGTTTTAATGACCCAGTACAAAAAACCTGGTTCCGTGGCTAAAACTATGGGAAAAGAAGAAGGAGAAGATATTATTAATTATATATAGTAAACAGCTTCCCTATTTCAAGGTGATTTTACTGAGTGTGTCCACTTAGAAATGGTAATGTAAGAATATATATATAGCATGAATGAGAGGGTGAAGGGTAGCTTTCCCAGTTGTATATGAGTTAACAGGCAAACCCTTATCCCAAATGCCCTATGTGATACAGAAATGACAATGGATGCTTTGAATTCTAATTCTGGAAAAAGATCTGTCTGGAAGTTGTTCTCAAGGGTCCCTTTACCTTAGCACCGTCAATTTTTTGTACCATGTTATGTGCTGTTCATATCTGCACTAATTTCCAGTCAAACTTCACTAAACAATGTTATTTATTAGAGAATGGCCCTCTGAAATTTATTTTTCTTGATCATTTGACTACACCAGCAGAAGAGTACCTACCAAGATCCCTGTTTCAAGGCAAGAAGTACATAATCATACCTTAAACAAATATAGAGAAGAAGAATAATAAAAACCTTGGCAGACACTTTACGAGGGAATTAAGAGTACAGTTGAATGGGATTCATTTTTGGATTCTAAGACTCCATGAGACTATAATATATATATATATAACTATGTTTCTTAATCATGGTTTTAAAATCCATGCTTTTCCCACGTTTGTCGTTTAAAGGAAGAGAATAATGAAGATTCAATGCATCAGCTTTAACATAGAGTTTAATTTAATAAGGGATTGAGATGATGTAATATGTTTATCTTTTTAGTGATAATGCAGACTAAGCTCTGATTTGCTAAGATCTCTAATCAGGTTTCTGTGGCTTCGTTCATGTGTAGGGCCATGAATGATGGAGCTGAGGGACATTAATTGTCAAGTCATTTTTCCATATTAATCAAAAGGATTAAATAATTGCAAATCATTACCTTCATCGTAAGTGAATTCATGACCCCACGGTTAAAGCAACACCGGATAATCATACTATATATATATATATAATGCGTATCTCATCTTAATCCAATAACTTTTATACTTTTTACTGTTCATCTTCGTCTCTCTACATTTTTTTTTTAAAATTAAATAAAACACTTAATAAGTAAAAATGATTGTATATGTTTCCAAAATTTTAAAATCATCATCTTAATATGCTACTAATCCATTTATCTTATCTACTTTTCCACCAAGTAATCATAAAAAATTTATACACATAATAAAGTAGATCTAACTATAAATGTGAGTGTCAATACATATATATAATTAAAAATTTTCCCCCTCAAACACTATTATATGGATCTTACAGATTGCAATGGTTTACGATGCAATTTAACCTCACTTGGATTTCTCAATTTTTGTTAGAGTAAAGCGGAACACTATTATATCAAGGAAAATGGTTATTTGATACTACTTGATTACCATTTAAGAATTTTTATAGGAGTAAAATAGTCTTGAGAAAAAATAATTTGTAATTAAAAAAAATATGAATAATATGAAGAATAATGTTAAATGATAATAAAAAAAGTCGTGGTATAAAAATACGTCTCATTTCAAACAATAAGGTGATGTAAAGTTGCACAACAAAGTCACATTCATAGATAGATATTGGGTTTTGCTTATGAGAAAGAAAATAAATAGAAATATGTAAGCGAAACAAGAAAATATTAACTCTTTAGTTTATAAGAGAAAAAAAAAATTATAAAGTTGTTAACTTTTAAAAGTATTGTGAAGATGTTTTCTTCCTGGTAATATATATATATATTAACCCAACTTTTTGAAGGTTTCTCATTGAATAATATTTAAACTAGAAAACTAATAATAGATGTGGACATAATTGAATAAAAAGTGTGATGGATTAGTGTAATGATAGTAATAATACCAGCAGGATTGGTCTCTATTCTATTGACTAGATAAAAATCTAATCTAAACAAAGTATTTATTATTTAATTAACTTCATATTCCGGACATAGTAAATGTGATGACTATTGAAGTTTGCTTTGAACTAAAGATGTTCTCAAGAAGTAACATAAATGTATAAAACCTTTTCACTAATATTTCCGAGTATGTACATATTATATATATAAACTTACTTAATCATCATCCTTAACTACCAGAAATAATGATTACAATAATTAAAGAAATTTGTAAAGACAATTTTTTTTAGTTGGGTTAAGATTGTTTTGTAGCTTAGGCTTCAAAGTAAAAATAAAACAATAATTAATTGATGAGTATAGATATTTAGATTATTCTGAATCATCTTAACATGTTAAAATTTGTGGTTTCATAGTTAAAAACATTGTTTTTGGTGTTTAAAAGAAAAGGAAAAGCATGAGAGTGTGATAAACTTTTGATTATAGGTAGCCACGCTTAATAAATGTTGAACATTATTTCAGCGTATGGAATGATGAAGGAGTATATATGAGTTTCATAATCAACTCATTCACTAATTACTGCAATGTATTTTCTTCTTTTCGCTATTTTCAGATATTTTTATTTTTTTCAAAAACAAAAATATCATTGCTAATTATGTATGTTATTTTATATGATTGGGATAATCACTGTAGTTACGGTGGGTCACAAAATAACTTTATATTCGTCTTTCTGTACTTTTTAACAGTTTTCATGTCTTAATTATTCTTCAATTCCTGAGATAATATCTTCCAAGATGCAATTCTAGTGTGAATTTTCTCCAAAACGTGATTAAAATCACTCCAAATCATTAAAGATATTTTTTGCGATGGAGTTCGCTATTTACGACGCAACAAACATTCGGGTTGCCCATTTTTCACAGTTCTTCTCTGCTACTTGTTCTGCCGTCATGCTTTGTGGTGTTTCTTGAATTTTCCTCCCTTCAAAAGATCAACAAGAACTTGTCTTGGTTGATCATGTTTCCCCCACTAACTTTTCCTTAAGGGAAATAGGCTTACGTGATGGATTATGAAAAGATCATACTATTCCAGATATTTATCGACAAGATTTCCCTCTCGCCTCTGGCTATTAGCGCACCTACTAATACTTCCTACCTCTCTCCTGATTAAACTTCACGAAAAATATATTTGGCATACCTTTTTACAATATAATCACTAAATTACCTTTTTCATTAATACAATAATAACAATTTTATATTTTAATTACTTCTATTTATGTTTATTATTATTTTATCAATAAAAGGATTTGCCGAGCTTTTTGGAAAAAAAAATAAAAAGTCGATTATTAAAAGACTTACCACACATATTTTTTATACGTGAATCATATCAGATTGTGCATGTTTTACTTCTATTTGATAAGGTTTAAAACACAAAACACAGCAAAATATATATTGAAAAGAAAACACAAGCACAATTTTAACAATTAAAAACGTGTGATGACGTGCAAAATCATAAAATATGCTATTAAAATAAATGGTTATTTTACCAGAATTTGAAAATTAAACAGGAAACTTAAGCACCAAAAATACAAGTCATTGAAAGTGAGCTAATTAATATGAAGTTCTTGAGTAATTTACACAGTATTAAAGTTTAGATATCTGTACCACCATTACCCCCACAAAATAATAAATTGTATAGATATACAAGTTTCGAATAAAATACATTGCATCAGTATATTTCTGCTAGGAGGGAAAATGAGCAGCAAGTCCTAAACTTGCCATCGCACGATTGGCTCCCCAAAAACAAAGTGGGAAGGTCGTCAGATTCCATATAGTAATATATACATGAGAATAAGATGAATATTAAGAAAGTGGTTTGCATGATGAACGACGCCAGAGGACCTATATAAGGGACGTGCATAAATTCGGCTACATATAACATTTTATGAATAAAGCAGCAATCGCCAAACACCTTTTTATTCATAAAAAATGCTCTCAAACATTGACTGACGAATTGCGTTTTATTCTTTGATGGGTGCTACGTATCAAGCTTTCTTGCAGCAAGGTTTCACTCTGCAGCATTTATTTTCCCTTGTAGAGAAATGAACAATCTGCTCGGTAATGTGCTTCTGACTTGAAAGGGGTCGTAAAGTCGCCCACGAGCCATAGAATGTTTCAGCAGCTTGTGCAGAAAAACCATTATTGCTAAGGTCTAGTAATTGCAAGTTCTTTGCCTTACCAATAGCAATTGCAAACTGTTCCGTCAAATGACACTCGGGAGATGAATTTCTTTGACACGAACTGGCACAGCTGTCGTCAATTCCAGAAGCAGCAGCTTCCAGAGGAATATCTTCACTATCAGCAACTTCCAGCTTGTAGTTGGCTGCGTTTAAAGTGCAAAGGATCTCTTGATTATCATCAACTTGCATAGTATCTAGTTTCTGCTCCTGGTTTTGTGCGCAGCTTTTTATTGATAAATCATATTGTAGAGCGGAATATTCCTTTGGAACAGAATTATCAGCAATATTAAGTTCTTCAATGCAGCTGTTCTCTGATAAAAGAATAAGTATATTCATAAAATAGTGGTAGCTGTAAAAAACGAATTAACCATATAAAATTTAATGACTACCTGCAAGAGCCTCAATTATGTGAAGGATTCCAGTAAGTCCAAGTTGACACTTTCTAAGAACCAAAACTTTGAGACAGCACTGGGGGTTTACGAGAAGTGAAAATAAAGTATCGCTGCCCTGTGTTTATTAGAGAATTTAAACAAATCATGAATAACAAGACTGATTAAAGTCACAAAATTATCACTAAAACGGTCACAACTATACACCTAAATCAATAAATTGCAAACCAGTAGGTAATGAAATGGTATGGAAAGCCAGATTCTGTTGACTGTTGTAGCAATACGCAAATAAAACTAGCCAAAGAAAGGTGCACTACAATGATATTAGCAATAGAGATCCAGTTACGGGCAACAAACCTCATGCATGATAGGATTTCCTTCCAGGTTTAGCTCTAGGATTGAACAAAAGAAATTAACACTGGTGTTTAAAACAAAGTTACATGTTAGACCACAATATGATAGGTCAAGCTTCACAAGCTCTTCATTCCCTTTGAGCAAAGAATCTACTAATTTTTTCGCCCCTTCCTGCAGAGTATTGCCTCTATCATCAGTAGACCATGTGGGCAAGGCAAACTGGATTAAACAGTAATGGTGTAATAACTTGAACGTGCAGTAGTAGGAAATAAGTTTTACTCACAGTTCCGATGCCCGTGCCTCCAAGCATTAGTCCTGATAAAGTTAAGCTCCCTGCAAGCTCGCAAAGGGTATCGACAACTGGTTTGCCTAGTTTTAGACCACTCATATTCAACTCAGAAAACCTACAATGGGCAAACATGTTTAAATTTATGTATGCTCTAAAAAAATAAAATTTATTTAAGGATGCTGCTACTCGGAGATGGATAGGTGACATAGGTACCATTAATTTTACCTTTTCAGAGTGGAAAGCTTGGACAGAAGATTAACTGTAGCATTTCCAGATACAGGACTGTTGTATCCTGTCAAAGTTAGATCATCGGTTACGCTGGAAGACTACTTGTATCGGGGATTCGAAGATAATGATAGATTCATCATACCTATACATAGATGGGCAAGGGCAGATCTGGAGTCCAATGCATCTGCTACTTTTTGAATAGTTCTGGATGTGACACAACAGTTCTCTATGTTCAAGCTACAAAGCGCTGTAAAACATAATGTAAGTAAACAGAAGTAGAGGAATATCCACAGCAAGAATCCACATACAAGCACATTTGAGAGAATAAACACTTCTCGGCATAACTTAGATATAAACATTTTCACAGCTCAGAGCGAGACCATGTACACTAGAAAGAATAGAAGGGAAGGATATGGCAATGAGTATACTTTTAGAGATGGCAAAAACATTATTAAAATAGCCAGAGGTTTAAGTCCTGCAGCTTACCTGTACAGTTTTTTAAGATTGTCGAAAGATATGATCCACATGCATCAGTAAGGCGGTTTCCAGATATGTTCAGAACTTCTAGTCTAGCAAATAGCAGTGAACACTCGCAAATCTGACAGAAACAAGCAAAGTCAATATATTAGCAAATTTGAGATTACTCGTGCAAAACGAGAAAAGTGTTCTTTTATTCTATGAAGCAAGAATTATAAATAGATTATTAATGTCTAAATACAGAATAGATTATGATTCGAAAATCATTGAAAAAATGGCCTTTGGTTGGGCAAGACAATGATGATATTTCGGTGATTAAGAGCTAATCATTCATTTTGTTTTTCAGAAAGTATCATAACAAACATCAAACGTATGCATCCATTATATTTGAGTTCAAATTCGGGACATATTTTCTTGTTACAGAAACAATCATTTTAGACCTCATACCTAAACATCAGATTTAACAAGAACCAACTTCGGAACAAGGAACAGGTGAACAAGCAAAGATCAGACGGTTGCAAGTAGTATCATACCTGAAACAACGTTGTCGGGCCAAAACGATTACAATGCAAATCCAGAGTTAAGCCACCATAAGATTGTCCCGATGCTGTAAACACTTTTTGAAGTTTTTCGATTGTTCCATTTCCTAAAAATATAATCAACTCACTAACGGTTTAATACATTTCTCGTTATATTTTTATCCATTTTAATTCTTGCGTGATTTTAGTTTCAAATCATTCATTAGTCACCAACAAAAGGACTTGTTACCAGATATAGTCGATAAAATGAGACTTGACAAATTTGCTCACAAGACAAATAGCAGAACCTAAAGAAAAAAGATCACAACCCATAAAACAATGTACCTAACAAATTGTGAGAGAGGTCCAGCATCGCAAATGACTTTTGGGAATGCAGTGCATTTATCAATGGTGTAATTGACAAATCTTGCAGGTCACAATCAGACACAACAATTTCGTCATCTGAAACCTGTTAAGGATAATAAGCCAAAAGCAATTTAACATAAAAACACGAAACAGACTCAACCAAGCATCTGAAAATGAGAAGGCATATCACTGTGCTGTGGCCGTGAAAGAATCGAATCAGATAAGATCCATCTTACCTCTAAATTGTAAAGCTTCGTCAGTACCTTAATGTTTGGTACCTCAGACAACTCCTTGCAGCAATCTACGTACATTTTTATCAAGCGCTTGTGAATCCATCCTGTAAGAAGGATATAAAAATCATGCGTCTCACTTGGAGATAGATGGTGGAAAGCTAAAAACTGACGTTAAATACAGTTTCAATACAGGATAAGCCTATAACTTCCTTTCTGCTATCAACTCCCCATATTTATTGGTTCCATAAATTGCAACTTGCAATGATCAATGTATATCAAGTGATGAGTCAAATTAATTTTAATTTTAATCAATAGATAACAACCGATCAATTAGTCTAGATTTTCAAATATTTATGTCAACTGACCTGCAAGTAGTTAAATATCTTGAGTGTGAAGTTCTTGACGAGAAACCAAATCAGAAGAAAAAAAAAAATACTCGAGGACACAGCATAAAAAATTGGATGGTGATAATACTGAATAAACAAAGAACGCCAATATAGACATACCATCAACAGAAGCTTCAACCATGTCATTTCCCATAACTTCTTTAAGATGTTCAACAGTTTCCAGGGATTCCATATTTCTTCCAGCACATTTCATATGCTCAATAATGGGCAACAAACCTATTCACAAAATTTGTAAGTACACCCAGTTGATGAAACATTGGAGTTGATAAAACTGCAACTTAATAGTAATAGACTAATATTGAAGAATGGAATTAGTTGCTTGATAGTTTGGTGTGGTTTCACACATTTTACACCGAGTATTTATTCTAGGCAATATGAATGCTTCTTGTGCCTTCTGCTAGTGTCGGATAAAATTCTATCCAGATCCATAAAACTCAGCAGGACAAGAATTTGTCATAAACATGTTAGGCACAGCCAAGTTATATTTAGCCACATTTTTTGAACATCTATATGTTGGATCTGGCTGTGTGACATTGCTAGTCTCTATAAGACCTACTGCTAGGGCACATTTTATGCTCCATATGAAGCTTAAAATAATGTAAGATATAAGACTACAATCAAAACATATGCAAACTAAAGTTGTCACTTGGTGACACTAGCTATTGTTCCTCAATATCTGAGTTAGGCCAACCAATTGCTGCACCAAGGTTAATTAATCCAAAATCCTGGAAAAAAACATTCATAAACTTCCCACTAGCTGAGAAAAAGGAAAAACTTAACATATGCCAATCAAATAAAAAAAGATAGGTCACTTAGAAAAATTTATTGAAAATGCATCTTTCTTCACTTTGGGAAGAGTTAACCAATCAATGTTGAAAGCAGAGGTTAATCCATGTTTAAAGAATACTCAATGGTAAATAAGAAAGCAAAAGTAAATCCAAGGTCTGGTAAATTTTTCTGTAATTTATATACAAAGCCAGAATACCCCAAATTCACTTCCTTTTTATATTTTATACAATTATTAACAAATTCAGTTTCAAATCAACTGATCTTCTTTGCTAATATTACTAACTGACAGCAAACACTCAAAAAAAGTACAAATTGCCTACCCTCTGATCTCTTTTCCGACGGAAATTGTAGATAATATAAGCATGCAACTACAGCCTTCAAAGAGTCAATGTTCAACTGATCACCGGTGGTACACAAGGTTGCATCAACGTGTATTATATCATTCCCAATCCGACATGTAATACATTTCTGGGACTAGAAAATAGAGGCAGCAAGTTAGAAAAACAATTATTAGATGGGCATAACAATCTGTAAACGGCATGAACCCCAAATATATTCACACTCCCGTCATAAAAATAAAACTCACGTCATTTTGGGGATGATGCAACCTTGGCTGGGAAATATCATTTTGTTTGCCAGAGAAATCAGTGTCACATTTAGAACCAGTACGGAAATTGGCTTCGGCAAATACATCATTGCTCAAAGACCTAGAATGTCTGCCAGTTTTTGTGGTTGTATATGGACTTGAACATTTGAAAGAAGTACTACTTTCTTCAACATTAGTTGCACTCTTAGATCCATGCTCGGAGATAACCTGCCATCCCAAAAATAGAAAAGGCTAGGCGTTCACATGGACATACTTGAGCAAAGCTCGCACACATGCAACTAAGTGGAGATATCTTTACCTGAATTTTACAAGGACTGGCTTTACTCTTAACTGCAATCAAGACACCATCAATCAGAATATATTCTTGGTACAATGGAATATTTGCATCAGGGCAAAGCAAGCAACAAAGAAAACATACTTGCATTATAAGTGGGCAAATCATCTACCAGGCAATCATGATCTCTTTTGCTCGAACTTTTCACCTCATCGTCATCATCATCATCAGAAAGAATCACATGCGGACGTTTTCGACTAACAATTGTCTGATGATCAATAGGTTGATTTTTCAGACTACTGGGTGACTGCTCTGCTTGCTTGGTAGAGTTGAGAAGACTTTCTTTGTAGGCTGTTTTATTTTTTGATGAGCTTTTTATGGACTGATATAGGGACATAAGTGGTGCGTCGTCTTCCAATTCTTCTCCAGTAATTGGAGCTTTTGATCGTGAAATTGTCTTTGGAAAGCAAATATTATCAGAACCACTGTTAGACAGATAATCGTCTGCTTCAGTATCAGTTTCAGAGCAACAATCGTCTGACCAATTTTTTGCTGCTGCCTCTTTTTCTTTGGATTTCTTCAGTTTATCAATTAGAAGTTTCAACCTCCTATAAAAATTACAATTGATCAGGCACTAAATAACATGCACGTCAAAAGGACCCATGATAATGGAAACAATAAAATGTACTCAGCTTGCATAGTACGAGATTTTTGCTTTCAAGGGTTTTAATACCTAAATGAGTCCAGGAGTAATTCAACAAAACTGCAAGAAATGTATATGTGACGAAACAGACTTCCATGATCCATTTACCTGGTCTCATCCTCATCATCAAATCTTATCATGTTGCTATAATGCATATTTTCCAAGGCAGAGAGTTGCACATCAGGCAGATCTGCTTCAACAGCAATACTATACAAGATGCAATCAAATAATTAATTCAAATCATCAAAAGGATGCCAATATGGTTGCAATTTTTCTAAAGTCCAATCAAGGATAAGTCATATAAGTATTTCGAAGAAGGTGGTCGTGTTTCATTCAGCTACTCAGACTCCATTAAAGATACAAAAAATTTCTTGTTCCATCAGTTTTCCAATTTCAGGAAATATAATCTTCCAGTAAAATTAAATGTATAGATAGTGTTACCTGTAACTCTCTTGAAACGCATCCAGTGCATCTCTCCAATTGCTTGTAGAATCTAAAACATTACCAATGTTAATTTTCACCAGCGCTTGCCCCTATAAGCATTATTAGCAAAGTAAAAGTATCAACTAAGTGACAATAGACACACACAAGCAATCAAAAAAACTCTTTCTTATGTGATAATGTTAATTTCTACCATTATTTAGTTATTTTACATTAACGAAATCAACTTTTCTTTAACTTTTAACCTACTTAATCTCCATCTTCATATTGCTTTCGTAAATAGTTAGATTTTTATACCACTAATCCCCATACCTTTTTGTCTAATTTTGAACAGAAGTTTTCTATATCAAGTCAAACAAGTTGGGGATCTTAGGGAAGCAGAAATGGACAACCAACCATGAATCAAAAGAAGAACACCTATGTTGAGCACCACAAAAGCCAAGCCCAACACTACCAAGATAGAGAGCAGACTCCATATTGGTGTTGGGCACCGCCTTTAGAGTGTTGGACGCCATTTATTGACACTAAGCATCATCTTAACAGTGATTCCTCCTCTATTTTCTGATTGATTGCACCCAGCAGTGGAGGACTTATGTTGGGCGATGCTTTTGCTAAGGTGGCCCTTTTGCCCCATTTCTTCTTGTTCCTTGAAGGATAACTAACTTTGGACACTTGGAATGAAACAGAAAAAGAAAAAAGAAAAATCCTCTTTGGAGAGCTTGGAGAACTATTAGGGCTTGTGGGAACAACTCTTCATCCTTCTTGTATCTCCATCTTCTTCCTTTATTCCATTTTGTATTCTAGGGCTCTCCATGATTATGGAGAGCTAAACCCATTTTGTTGGCGCTAGATGTAACCATATATATATATATATGTTAGTATTCTTGTTTCTTTGCTTAATGTTTATTATGGTTTGATCACTCATAGCTTGATGTTTGATTCATTAGGTATTAGAAAATATCTTTTGTAATCTAGAATTGAAAATTGTATTTAGAAATTGAGCTTGACTCATTAGTTGTCTTTAACCCTAGTTGTTAAAGCATGTTTGTTTGTTAAGAGCTCAAACCTAATCTCATTCTACTAAGGGATTAATGTTTTAGTAAATTTGTTGGTTGACTTCGATATTAAAATAGAAAGGAGTTGAACAAATAAGTCCATGAGAGTGAGAACAATGAAATCTAACCCCAACAATAACATTTCATTTCACTTCTAATCTTTTCTATCTTCCAAACGTTGATAAACTTCCAAAGTTGTTTCTAATTGTTTCTGCATAGTTTTAAATTTGTTGCAAATAACAAAAATTATGGATACATTCTTTAGTCTAAATTAGTTATTAATTGTATAGTTGGCTAATATTGCATAAGTTCCTTGAAAAACAATACTAAGACTTAATAATTACTACCTGTACAACTTGATACATTTGCCAAAGAGTTAATAATATGAATACAAAAATGTAGGTGTCCCGTAAGGATATGAAGTATTATGTGACCCATCTCTAACTAAAATGAAGAAATTCTCGTGTACGCATGAATACAGTACACTGAATGACTATGATTTTATTATATAGAACTTTAAAATAAATCTTACTACAAAAGAATTAACTTTGGTGTCACGAGTTGTGTTGTATTTATATTGTTGTATTGCTTAATTTCTCTGGACATGTACATTGATCTTCTTTTGGAGGGTCAATGAATTGGCAAACAACTAAATCTTATAATGTTCATCTTTTGTGTATATGGATGTATTCAAAGTTACTTCCTCTTATCTTCGTATATAAATTATAGGATAAACCACACAGATTTTGAAAATTGAATATATGAGTAGTGGTTTGGAGTCTTTTAAACCCCGATTTGCAACATACCCAGGGCCTGTTTTGTTCACAGCTTAATTCTAGAAATATAATTGCTTACTTTTAAAAGGTCTTCAAGAAGCTAAAAGAAACGGGTGACATTTTCTCGAAAAATAAGCTCAAACAAAAAATACATTCATATTAGCAATGATGTCAAATCATCATAAATATTTCTAATTTTGATTTGTGTTATATATTGAGTAAAGTAAGATTGAAGCGGAAAATTTGAATTAAATTTATGTCAGTGAAAAGTTACCTCTAAGTTACCAATATTTTTGTACATTTGCCAGCTCTTTTTGTACCATTTGATAGCTTTGTTGAATTTTCTCAGTTTCTGGTATGATTCTGCAACATCCAAATATGAATCAGCCAGCCTCTGCCTATCACAGAGTTCACTTGCTATTTTCTTCTTCTCCTTTGCAAATTCACAATGCTAAACAAAACATTGTTTAGTAAGAAAAGAAAGGTCAACTTAAGCAATAACTAAACATACCATTGCTTCAAAAAGTCTCCACTCGAACACATCATACTAATGGATCATTGAATTATCAAATGTGGAGCAAGACATAATATATTACTCAACAAGTTTATCAAAAAGTCTCTGCTTGGACACATGATACTAATAGGTCATTAAATCACAAAAGGCTTTCCAATTGAATAAATTGCACAGCAAAACAAACCATCTATCTATTCCTGAAAGCAACAATAGTAGACCAAACCAAGACTTCTTCACTTGTAGCATACGAGGTAAGAAAAAGGTTAAATAAAGATATTGATATGATGGAACATAGCGAGGCAGGTGACGCATCTCTTTCCGTAATATGAGAAAGAAAAATTGAGCATACTGAAGAAATGAAATCCACTTGGTGTAGCGAACATAGGTATCGGATAAATTATGAACTGCCTCGTCGAATCGTGAAAAATCCAGACAAAATAGTCATTCCAAGACAGACATATTCAGTTAACAGAATGATGATAAAAATAAATAAATAAATAAACACGAGATAGAACACATACCTTCTCCCACGCAGAGATCGTCCTTGCCTTCTCAACAAGGCGTTCAACTACTGCATTCTGCTGCAGCAAGAATTTCCGCTCATGCGATGTACCTCTAGCTGCGGCTATATCTCTCTTAAGCTTTTTAAGGCTTTGCTCTTCTTTCGTTATATCAGCCATTACCTTAACAGCTTCTCTCACAGTTTCAATGTTCTGCTCAATTTGCTTAACCAAGGCATCTTCATCCTCCAAGGACTTCGCCAAACCAAGCGCCTTATCGTAATAAGCCCTTGCATCATCGTACCTCTGAGTCCGGTAATGCATTTCACCAAGATTAATATACCCCTTGGCCTCCCCTTGACAGTGTCCAATTCTGTTACAAATCACAATATCCCTCTTGATGTTTTTCCTAGCTTCATCCCAAAGCCTAAGCTCCATATACACGTTCCCAAGGTTGTGATGAAGCCTACTACGGCCATCATCGAATTCAGCGACCTCCTCTTCATCACAAATCTCCAATCCAGTAGTTAAAATCTTCCGCGCATCGTGCAAGTTGTCAAGATCAATTTCAAGCATGCCTATGTTGTTGTGCGCGTCGATGTACTCCTTCAGAAAAGAAGACTTGCTGTTCGGAGGATTCTCCTTGAGCTTCACCGCGAGATCCATCGCGCACTTAAAGTACTTCTTCGCGTTGCGAATCGAATTGTGGTCGTGATCCGATCGCGTGAACAATTCGTGGTAAGTCCGACCGAGTTGCGTGCTCGCTCGCTGCTGCTCAACGATGTCGTTTGCATCTCTGGCGAGCTCGAGGTGCTTTTTCTGTGAGCGGTAAGACTCTCGTTGTTAGAAAAGAAAACATAGGTTAGGGTTTTGAGAGGTAGAAGTACTGACCTGGAAAATTAGGGCGTTTTTGAAGTCTTCGAGGCGGAAGTACACTTCGCCGAGGGATTGGCAGGTTGGGAGCAAGTGCTTCTCCGGTAAATGTTTGAGCGAAATTTCGTAATCAATTCGGAGCCATTTTAGAGCATCGCAGTAATCTCCACGGTTTTTCAGTATGTCGCCGATGAAATTGGCCCACCGCGCCTCCTCCCGGCGGTTTCCCTCGTCTTTCGCGTTCTCGTATGCCGCTTTCGCGTTCCGGTACGCCGTCTTCAGCCCCGCGTCCATCTCGAAACGACGGAGAATGTTGTCGTTGTGGGTTTTCTCAGAAACTTTTCTTTCTAGCGTGGGATTTGCGCGGCAAATGTTGAGGACCCCGCAATGTATTCAAGGTCCGAATGAATTTGCTCTCTCCCGCCAAAAAACACTTTCATTTTTTTTTTTTAAATAACGCTTTTCATCAGAATATTTTTTAATTTCTACCATATATATATATATATATATATATATATATATATATATATATATATATATATATATATATATATATACACACACATATATCTATCGTGGGAATTCAAAATGTATGGACAAAATTTATAAAAGTTTATAAGATTTGAAATAATTAATGGATTTTTAAACATAGATTCAAAATTACGAGACCTAAGGAAGTAAAACAAAAGTATAAGATTTAAATAAAAGAAATGTAAATTAATAAAAAATTTAATTTGTTAGTAGTTGATTAGTTGTAACTTTATATTTTCATATATTAACACTTGATAAATTACTATTCGAATGGTATATGTTTGTATTAGCTGTATGATTCGTTTATTAATTTAATTGAAACCTTATCGAAATTAAGTTCTACAATTAAATTAGTTCATATACTGTACCGAAATTTATGATGACATTAAAGAGAGACGAGACTATACAACATGTAAAAAGGAAAAATCCATTAACATATAGAAAGACACTCTAGAAAAGTATAACAGTTTAAAATGAAATTGTTCTATAAATGTGATATTCACATACTCTTTTAAAAATAATATGAAATTCATAAAAAAAAAAATCTTAAAAGAATAATGTATCAAATTTGCACACTTTTAAATTTAAACTCTCAAACTTGTTTGAGTTGTAAATTTTGTTACTTAAGTATCACTAAATTTTGTAATTATTTATTGAGAAAAAGTTCTAAGTATCACTTATTAACGTATTTCATCATTTTTATATTATCGTTATTGTTTAGGATAAAAGGGTAAGGTATATTTTCATTATTTGTTCCTTTTATTATTTTCTCCTGAACATAGTGATAAAAAAGCTCGTCTAAATATGCCTTTAATATGTGAGATACGAGTATAGATTTTCCAAAAAAAAAAAAAAAAAAAAAAAAAAAAAAAAAAAAACGTGTATGTTATTAAAATTGAATTTGAATAGAGCAGAGGAACTCTATATCCATGAAAAGAAAACTTGTTGCCAAGTGCCATAACAAGAAACATTGAATCACACCGCAGTATTTACATTTGAACTTCACCGGCGTGAGAGAGAAAGGATGGGACACAACACAGCAGGTAAGACTATTAAAAAGACTAGTAAAACCTGATATATCCCTCGCCTCAAAATCTATTGAAACTACACTACGAGACCATCTTTTGTGACATTCTCCTTCTAATATCCAAGATGGCCTGGTATCTTCTTTGGGATAAATCATTCATTGCCTCTTGATACTTCTGTTCAATCATTTGTAACTCTAATTTCAACTCACCCTCAGCTTCAGACGAGGAGGAAGCGATGTTCAGAATATTGGAGAAGCCTTTCATGTCCAAAAACTTGCTCTTACGATCATATGATGCCCCAATTTCAGATGTAGGTGAGGATTTACTCCCTCCATCAAATTCTGATTTAGCAGACATAAATGAAACCGTGGAAAACTTATTATCATTGAAGTCAGTTGTTGCAGATGCATACGACTTCTCAGAGCATAGATCATCTGCCTTGGTTGCTTTCTGAAGACCACTGCACTCGTCAGATAAAGCCCCATCGATATCCATATTGTCAAGGTTTCCTTTTGTAGCTAATATTGCAGAGGAGGTAGAGGGACCTAAATCTTCAGTCCAATCTTTTGAGCTGCCTGTGCATTTTGCTAACTCCAATTCTCCCCGTTGGCTCACATGAGTTTGTTTATTACTAGGAGAAACCAAGTGATCAATTGCTACACAGGGTTTCCAGTCAGCAATCAGATTCATCAATAACAAATCTATTAACTCAGCTATGAATTTAACATTCTGATCAGCAAGCTCAAGTTGCTCAACCATTTCGCTTGAAACTGAGACAGCAGTGTCACTGTCAAGGTAGAAAACGAAATGGATATTTCTTGCTCGCCCTGCATATAAAAACCAAAGCATATAACTTTTCACCAACAAATTTAAAAACAGTTGTTACAGAGTAGAAAGGATTTATAAGTTATATACTGACCTCCTTGATCAGCTATCCGCAGAACCAATGATACAGAGTTCTTATCATGTTCTTCACCTTTTAGGAAGAAAATATCACCTCTTTTCTGCCTTCTTATCTCAACACTTGTAGAACGTGATGCATCATCAGTGGATTTGTCAAATATAGTGATCGCTGGAAGCTCACATGTGTCACCAAGATCCATTGGAATGTCTCCATTACGAGCACTAGAAGGACCTTCTGACACCATACAACGACTTTCAGAGGCTCCCAATTTGGGAAGAACAATATGCCGCAATGGAGAAGGACCCTTCTTTATTGAAGCATTTATTTGAAGAAATGGGTCCATCAGAAGCTCCTTGGCTGACAATCTTTGAGATGCTGGGACTAGACATTTCTCAATAAATGATTTCATTTCTGGATCTTTCACTTTAGAAAGCGAAGCAGGTTTTATACCCTGCAAAGTCAAATATTGTGTGACCCAATAATCTTAGTCATGGCCTGCGGAAAAAAAAAAACAAAAGAAACTTGTTAATTATGAGATACTCACGGATGAAACTTTCTTGTATATCTGAGCTGAGTTTCTGCATTCGCTGTAAGGATACTCAGAGGTCACCAACTCAAGGATGCACATGCCAAAGGAATATATGTCAGCTAATTCGTTGTAATTTTCATCATACAGCTCGGGTGCCATAAACTCCGGGGTTCCTACCAGGATTAGGTAGGTTTAAACAGAACGAGTATATTAATCAAACAGCGTTGGGACAAAGAATCAAAATCTATTACCATTACTGAGAAGAGAAAATGATTAAATTTTTATGTTAACTATGAACTAAGAAAAAGATCAACACACACACATATATATACATGAAAGAACAAGAAAGCGCAGGGAAACCAAGGAGAATACCAATAACACTCTTGGCATTACTTCGATTCAAGAAAGTTGCTAGCCCAAGATCTCCAATTTTAACTTCTCCTTGGTGACCATTGATAAATATATTATCACATTTCAGGTCCCTGTGAATAACTGGTGGGTTGTGACCGTGGAGATAGCTTAGACCCATTAAAATTTGTCTTGCCCATCCTTTAACGGCCTTCAAGTCGACCTTCTTGTGTTTTTGACGAAACCTATATCATGCATTGCATCCACTAACGAAAAGGTTGATTTCACAATAAAAAAGCACAAGGATGTTAATATTATGTACAAAATGGAAGATGAACGTACTTTTTGAGGCTACCCGAGGTAAACAACTCCGTAATCATATTAACGGTCCTGCGCCTGTCATCAATCCAGGAATCGTAGAATCTTACTATGTTATGGTGCTTCAGTGATCTCAAGAGGTGTAATTCTGAATATAGCCTATCTAAGTCACCGGGGGATTGCAACAAGTCATCAATCTGAACCTGACTCCACGCAACTTCAACTCCATTGACTCCATCAAATGCCTTGTAACTGATTTATCCAGAGTTTTAAGGAAAACATATATAACCAGAAACAATCAAGGTTAACCCCAATCATAAAATTCTTTTTCTTAACCACAAAAAATTGCACAGCATTGTATCGAAGACCTAGACACCTCTGGCAGTAAAAAAATGTTTAATTTTCGGCAGCACAGTAAAAACAGTCCATAATAAAATAAAGCATCGTTTTCTAGTTACAATGCTGCCACTGAATCGAAAGCAAACATGTATATTAAGAAAGTAACGGATACACAGTTTTAAAAGCTCCTCTGCCGATCACTTCTTTGTACTGTTGTGAATGCAAAAGCAGAATTAGCTCGCTACATTAATACGTAATTGTAATTTTGTCCCAAAGACAATAAATATAAACAATGGAAAAACAATCATATTACCTTGATGTAGGTGCAAGTTGGATCAATTTCAACAAAGTCAGGATCAGGAGGCTCCAGATAACCCGCACCATCTTCTGAACTTTCTGTCCCCTCCAAACTCATTTATACGGCACTGTGATCCAGACCTACATTCAATTCGAAATCGCGAAATTGAAAACCCAAGCAAACAAAGGATGAATACAAAAAATTGCACCAGGTCACGGTCAGGAAATTACGTGAATGTCGGAAGAGAAAATAAATGAATGCAGCCCAGTTTGTCCTTTTTACCTTAAGAGCGGCTACGAGAACCTGATCGCCAAAACAGAACCCTAAATGAAATAGAAGAATTAGTAAAACAATGGAGATACGAAGTTTGGGGAATGATAAACATGACACTTTTTCTGTATCCAGAAAACACTGCTCTCTATTTATAATTATCCATCTTAATTCTCTTCCTTGTAAATAAATATCTTAGCAGATCACAATCATTGCTTGTTCCTGTCTCCGTCATCTACATTCTACATCGCCGTCACACTCCATCGTACACTGTCCTTGTCGTTTTCCCATGCTTTCATGGGACTACATATACTACTTATACTACTATATACTGATGCTGATGTGTGTATATACTAATAACTGAAAACATCCTTAATGGGCCTAGAAATGAAGACCCATTGGCCCAATAAGATGCTGACTACAACATATGAAAAATGTAAACGGTGGCGTTTTATGATTTTAGAGTTTTGTTTCAATTGGGTGTGCGAGAATGGAGTTCCTGGACGAGGACGCGAGGCCAAGGTTCGTGTTCCAGTCCGGTGCCGTTGCAAGCACCGAACCACCGTACCCGGACCACAAACCTACCAAGCCGTTCCTCTTCGTCACCATTTCTCTCTCTTCGCTCTTCCTCGCTCTATCTCTCTTCTTCCTCGAATCCGAACCCTTCAAATCGCTCCTATTCTGGCTCGCGCTCTCTCTCCTCATCGGCCCCTTCGCTCCCCCCTCCCTCACCGGCGGCGACGTCCGCGTCGGCCTCGGCGAGATCGTCAACTTCCCTGATCCGGAGCCCGAAACCGACGACGACGCTAGGAAGCCTCCGCAGCGGCGATCCAGACAGCGGAGGCCCGAGGAAGTCGCCGCCATCGGCCCAGTGGTGTCCGTCAGCACCGCGGAGAAGAAGAGAGGAGGAGGCGGCGGAGTGGAGAAGGTTTCGACGGTGGTGGAGGAGAAGGATTGGAGCGAGGAGGATGTGGAGGTGCTGAAGAAGCAGCTGGTGAAGAATCCGGTGGGGAAGCCAGGGCGGTGGGAGGCTATAGCGGCAGCATTCGGCGGAAGGCACGGTGTTGAGAGTGTGATAAAGAAGGCAAAGGAGTTGGGGGAGAAGAAAGTGGATGATTCGGATTCTTATGCATTGTTCTTGAAAAATAGGAAGGCGTTGGATAAGAGGGTTGTGGAGGAGAATGGGGGTGAGGACTCGGTGACGGTGGAGAAAGTAGTTGAGAATGGTTGGAGTTCTGGCGAGGATATCGCGTTGCTGAATGCATTGAAAGTGTTTCCTAAGGATGTTTCAATGAGGTGGGAGAAGGTTGCTGCGGCGGTTCCCGGGAGATCCAAAGCTGCTTGCATGAGAAGATTTACTGAATTGAAGAAAGGGTTTCGGAATGCAAAAGCTGCAGCCGAGTGAACACTGATCTCCCCAGGATCATTTTTTTTGTTTAATTTTGTTATGATTTATATTGTTTTTGGCTTTGATGAGGCATTCTTTGCACCTTCCTATCGGTAATACTCATCATCCTATGAGTAATACTTAAATTCTGTTCGTGTAACTTTATGAAATGCATTGATCTGAAGAACATATGTATTTGGAATCTCTTATAGTGGAAAATAGATATT
>NC_028351.1:21270957-21350780 GCF_000741045.1 Vigna radiata var. radiata | reverse complement strand
ACAACCCAAATCTAATTTGAGGTGGAGGGAAGTGCCAAAAGTTGAGAATTTTTCTGCATAATACACAGATATGACATGCTCCCAAATACTAAATCATTAATTTTATTAGTTTAAAAGTACTATTTTGTATCCGTTGTGAAATTTACCAACAAACATCTATGTTTTTTTTTATTAATAATTTTAACAATTCAAATTGTTTTGATCATCTCACATATGTTTATGATATTTGTTTACTCAAAATTATTTGTATCACGCTACCTATAAATCTCCTTTTTGTGGAAATATCATCAACCATGATAACACATATACAATATTGTCACAAAATCCTAACAATTTTAGTCAAGGGATCCCTTACTTTATGTTTCGGGGTGATTCAATGTCAACAATAAGCAATTTCTTGTTTGTTCAAATTGGTCAAGTGGTATCAAAGTCAATTCAATGTTTGACATCCTAGTTGATGCATGACCAACTGACCTGTTTGGTAGTCGGTTGGGCTCATTGGTTTGCTCTCAAAGTTGGGGTGAACCATCTAGGCTAGTGCATGACTGATTGACGTGTTTGGTGGTTAGTCGGGCTTGCTGATTTGCTTTTTAAACTCTGAATTGACCATCTAGACTATAGTTAATCATCCAAATTGTAATTGATTGGATAATCATACAATATACTTTACTTCAATAACCACAAATAAAAAACATCAGTCTTGAATATTTTAAATGACTTTCATAATACTTTTTTACAAAGAAAAAAATAACAAACACCAAAATTCACTCTTGTTAACAATGAATTGCAAACACAAGAAAAAAAAACATGAATTTAAAGTATCATTTTTTATTTCTTTTGAAGACGTTGAATTCAAGTTTGACTTTTCTCAAATAAAGATTGATGTTTTTGTTTCAACATAATCTAATGCAAAAGATTTAACTCCTTTAATGATTTCTAAAAAATAACAATATAATATTAAATTAGTTATCCATTATAAAGAATCACACATAAGTACATAAAAAAGCATAAGCATCATTTGTGACTTAAACAACTTCACCCACTATGATGAAGAAAGCAAAAGATAACTATATATACAAATAAAATTTATATATTTTTATTTGATTTATTTAGAATTTAATTATCATTTGAGTTCGTCAACATTAATTGTATTTTTTGATGTTTTTTCCTTTATTATTCACATGTATATTAATGATATTTATGTTTTTGTGTTATGCGTGTTTTTAGTATAATTCTTAATTTTATGTTTAAATTTTATATTTTACCACAATTAACTTGACATAAACATTATTTGAGTGCAGAATTTGAATATATGAGTGGAATGGAATCATTATGATGAACAAACAAGGCTCCTTTCACATATTCCGCATATAAATATTGGTACGCTTTCTCAAACACCCAAATTAAGACCCATTATTCTATCATAACTTATGTTGTACAACTTTATCTAATAACATCTCTAATACTTTCTACCCTATATTTTTGGTAGCTTAAAAGATGCCACTTATTCAGTTTCACCCACACCTCTTGTCTTGAAAACTATTTTTCCATTTTTGACAAATTAAAATCCTTATGCATATCACTCAAGCTCTTTAATTAAAATACTGATCTTTCTGACTATACAAAAGTCATCAAATGAAAAAGAAAAACGACAGTGAAGTTTAATATGAAGTTTTTTTCTAATCTATGATTGTTTATTAGTTGAAGAAGTTTAACTCGGAATTATTTTTCCTTCCATTCTCTGCTCTTAAGTTAACTTTATAATTCTACTCTAACATCAAGCAAAAATTATAATTAAACATTATATAAAATAAATTATAATTTATTGTCATATATTTTGAAATTAGAAATGATTTTAATTCTTTATATAGATTAAACTAATATCTTATAAATAACTTGAGGATAATAACAAAATTTAATAAAATTTGAGAATTTTTTTAGGTTAAATATATTTTTATTTATTTAATTTTTATAATAAAAATTAAAATTATTTTTTTTTCATTTTGAATTAATTTAGTTTTTTATTTTTGAATATGTATAATTTATTATTTTTAATTAAATTTTGTTAAATTTATTCAAAATTTTAAACGTATTTTATAATTAACATCGAAAAAAATTGTATCAAATAATATAAATAGTTTAAAAATTATTTTGAAATATATTAAAATGTTAAATAAATTTAACAAAGTTTAATTAAAAAAACTAAATTCACGTATTTTAAAATTGAAAAAATAAATTAGACTAAAAGTTTAAGAAAATTAATTCTAATTTTTCTAAAAATTAAGAAAAAAACATATTTAGAAAGATATTTAACCTAGTTTTTTAAAATAATAGATGCTTAAATAAAGGTGTATGTGAATGTAGGTCCTAAAAGGTGTATAATTTAGAAATTGGGAAGTGATAAGAAAGTTTAGGTTTAAGATGATATTGGGTGAGTGAAGGAGGCAAAGAGAAGTGATAGAAAATAAATGAAAGGTAATGATATATAGACAATATTTTTTGACAACATTTGAACATCAATCATACATGTCATTGTGTGGTTGGTCCAAATGACACTGACACTACCATGAATCAATCACACAATGACACGTACGATGATGTTTAAACGTTGTCAAAAAATGTTGTATAAGTGTCTTTATCCATAAAGGAATCCAAATGGACTAAAACAAATCACGCTTCGATACACCTTTTCTCCTTTCCGTTACTCGCCCGAATCCTAAACTCGAGTGCCACTAATATTAATTTAATCTTCTGAGATTAATTTATTATAAAAATCAGATAATCTTCGTCTTCACTCTCCTCATCACCAGCGAACGTAAGTCTGCCCATTTCAATTTTTTTTCTTCGTCAAAATAATTCCAATCTCCTCAGTTTTTCTAAAATAAAAGCAAAGCTACTTGGCGTTAATCATGATCATGAATATAAAACCCACGCTCCACTAAAGCTTTTCTATGCCCTGAACCAAAACCCTAGTATTATTGCTTTGGCTCTGAAAATGGTGGTGAGGATTCGGCTCTCGCGATTCGGATGCAAGAACAAACCCTTCTATCGGGTTATGGCTGCTGATAGCAGGTCTCCCAGAGATGGCAAACACATTGAAGTTCTCGGTTACTACAATCCCTTACCAGGTTCTCACAATTCCCCTTTTTTTCTCTTTTCTTTTTCTTTTTCTGATTCATTCCCAAAGATGACGTTTTTTTGAATGCCCAAAGGTGATTAGTTAGATTCGTACCTCTTATCGATGTTATCATTTTGTTGTTTCCTCTCAGGTCAAGATGGTGGCAAGAGAATGGGTCTCAACTTCGAAAGGGTGAAGTAAGTGATTCTTTCTTGCTATGCCAGTTTGAGGAAGCTCTTGTCATTTTTTTTTCCTGATACTGTTGTTTTTTTATTTGTTCTTCTTTAGGTATTGGCTTTCTGTTGGAGCTCAGTCTTCAGAGCCTGTGGAACGGCTTCTATTCAGAGCTGGGGTACTGCCCCCACCACCTATGGTGGCAATGGGACGTAAAGGTGGACTGCGTGATACTCGCCCTGTCGATGCTCTAACTGGGCGTGTGCTGAATCAAGAGAAGCCTGCTAATGAGAAGAACAATGATCATGAACATGAAGCTGCTGAAAACCCTTTTTAGGGGTACTGCTCTGATTTGTTTGCTACTTTTGTTTTTGTGGAACTTTTTAAAGCTGCTAGGCGTGCATTTTTGAAATGTTAATAAATTTGTGCATTTAATTTATTTGGAGTATTGATTTTTGAAATGTTAATAAATCTCCCCAGGATCATTTTTTTTGTTTAATTTTGTTATGATTTATATTGTTTTTGGCTTTGATGAGGCATTCTTTGCACCTTCGTATCGGTAATACTCATCCTACGAGTAATACTTAAATTCTGTTCGTGTAACTTTATGAAATGCATTGATCTGAAGAACATATGTATTTGGAATCTCTTATAGTGGAAAATAGATATTTGATATTGACTCTTGGAACTTGGAACTTAGCTGGTTTTCTTGTTGATTTAGCTTTTCAATTACATGTGTTTTGCTTGGTGAAGCAGAATTGTACTTGTACCCCATCTCTGAGCTCTTTCTCTTTGTTCATTTATGTTGACTGGTTTGGATGTTAGGATCCAGGTTTCTCATAGGCTAATCATTTTCATAGTTTAGTTTGTGGAACTTTGGTCAAATACTTTCTGCTACATAGAGGTTTTGAATCTTTTATTACTTTTGGAAATTGGCCTGTTACTTGTACAAATAGTTTCAAATATTGCTAATTCCTGAGAAAGTTATGTTGGTTTGGTAAGATGAGAAGTTTGGACATTTTATGTTGATGGTAGTCTTTTCTGATAGCTGGTGTGTTTCTCGTAGAAAATTACACTAACCTCCCATGCTTTGTATTTGGAACCATTTGTAATGTTTTGTAAATAAAAGTGTGGTAGATGTATGAAATTCATTTGTCTGAATAATCATTGTTAATGACTACAAACAATATATAAAATAAGGGATGAGTTCAAGCACTACTCTGAAACTTGTCCAGTGTACTATCCTTCTACATTACTATTAATTCATACTTCTTTTATTAAAGTCCATGAATTGAACTGTTCAATTCAGATCTTAATTTTAGTCAACCAAAATAACAATTGTCATTTAAAGCCTGATCTGTTTAGCATATTACATCTGACCGACANCTTGTCATTCAAATAAATTTTTTAATGTGATTATTAGTCTGTTTATATTGNTTCAATTTATTTTGTACAAGTTTCTTAATACATCTTACAAAAAAAATGAGGATAGAAATAAGCAATAGGAATGGAAAAAATCCTGATTATTGACATATTTTTATGAAAATATTTTAGCAAGAATAATATTTATCTTCTTTGACAACCCAAATCTAATTTGAGGTGGAGGGAAGTGCCAAAAGTTGAGAATTTTTCTGCATAATACACAGATATGACATGCTCCCAAATACTAAATCGATCGTTATCCAATGTGACATTTTGAACCCTTGAGATGGAATTTATTATCAAGCAGCAACTTGAAGGCAATCTCTTGGTGGAAAGTGTGATCTTTCAAGGTGGAGCTATAAACAAGTATATCATCAAAGAAGACGATGATAAAATGGTGTAGGTGATGGGAGAAAAGGTCATTGAAAGGTCAAGGAACGAGTTTTCAAAATTATTCATTTACAAGAAAAATTACCATATTTTTTACATTAAAAAACTATTGTGAATATTTTTATAGAAAATTTTGAAAAAGAAGTTTTACGAATTTTCAAAATTTTACAGTAACTAATCATCTATAGAGAAATTATCTATTAAATCAAAATGTATAGAAAAAATACTGGAAATTTTCACAAAAATATGAAAGGTACTTAATAAGTATAACATCTCCAAAGTAAAAATTGAAAAGAAAAAAAAAAAAAAAGAACAAATCTATTTGAGTTTGTGACTGGAATAATCCTTGGGTACCCACATTGAAGCCACAGTCAAAGGCCGTGACTTCCAACACAAGGCCAACCTACCCTTCTCGAATTGGACCCAATACCCCCCACCAAAGAGGCTCACCAAGAACTTGGCTTGTGAAATATTACAACTACTCATAGGAACACATTCAAACCCTTTCAAGGAATAAAACCCTTCTTCCCAAACCTTTCTCTCCTTTTTCTCACAAGGAAACTGTCTCACACTGTCCAATATTCTGAGGCCCAAAATCTCTTTCTCTATCAGCCTCGACTCCATCTTGTGGCTACCCCACACACTACTACCAAGTGAATCACAAACTGCACTGTAGTGATGCAAAGCCTCACAGAAGAACTCCACAAAGGACATAGATTTCAGCCTTGAAAAATTAAACAGTTCTTCTTCCACCAAAACCACAAGCCTCGGCCACAGTTTCCTCACACCATCCAAAAATGTTTTCACCACTGAGAAGCTCCTATTAGGCATCCACTGGTCTATCATACAGTTCACTATCACTGTTTCACCAACTTCAATTCCTTCAATATCTTCTTCTCTTTCCATCATCATTTGATCAAACATAAATGGAAAGTTTATAGAAGCTGCAAACTCTTTCAGCCTTCTTCCTGTTTGTTCAGCAGAAGCAGCACCTCTCTCGTCCACTGTGATCGCTGATACTCTAAGGGAAGTAGTACTGTTTTTCCTCATTGCAAGATCAACCATCAAGGGTGGCCACTGGATTCCCTCCATGATGTCAAAATCAATGATGTGAACATTCTCAACACCTTCTGTGGCTTCTAAGATTGCTTGGTTTGCCGTGAAATGAGCAAATTTCACATAGGGAGATAGTTCTTGGAGAACCTGAAACACACAGAAAGCATCTCTGTGTGTAGAAACAGCACCACGCTGCAACAACAGTTCAGGTTCATTTGTACTTTTATAATACAGACCCTGAGCAAAGAAAAAAGCCAACCTGTTCAACAAACCATCACCCTTTTCCAAAGATGATGCATTGTTGAGTTTCTCAATTATGTCTGTAGCAAGTTCCCAGTTTTGTGCTTCAACAGCTTCAGCTCCTGTTAGCAAAAGATCAGCTAAACTAGTCTGTTCCATCAGCTCTGCTTGGATTCCCTTCAAATAACAATCCCCTTCTTCTTCTTCCATTGAAACATGCACATTTTCCTCAGGGCTAGAGCCAAATCCATCACAGAATTCAATCTCTGGTGGATCATTGTGATTCATGAAACCAAAGTCCTGGTTGTTTGGGTGTTGCAGAAGCAAGCCCTCCACAGACTCTTCACCAAACATTTCATCCATTATGGTATTTGGTGATGATATATCTTCTGTTTGAAATGGGAATGCATTTTCTAAGCAACACTCATGGAGTTGGTTCATATAAGGAGAACCAAACGAGAAATCAAATTCTTCATAATCCATCACTAATGATGAAGAAAAAGTTAAGGTAGAACTTGGTAGAAACTAAGTTGGAGTACTCTATTTATAGACAACTTAGTGTTGAATGAAAATAGCTAAACAACTAGATAGTTTCTATTAGAAGGCACCTTCAAGAAGTAATTGGGGTTGAAAGTTTAAAATAAATTAATAAAAGTGATAATTAAAGATTAAAAATCCTTTTTTTTTTTGAAGAATATGTTTTTAATAATTAAAATTTACCAATAACCATGAAATTTGACATGATAAACCATATTTTTTAATGATTCTGATTTATAATTTTAATTAATAAAGAAACGTGTTAATAAAATATTAAATAATGTCTACTGTCACAAATATTTAAACAGATTACTACTACTATTATTATTATTACTATTATTATTATTATTATTATTATTATTATTATTATTATTATTATTATTATTATTATTATTATTATTATTATGGTGTCCCTTTATTATTGGTTCCGTATTAGTGGCGAGATTGTTTTAATTGCCATGACGATTTGACCAAAGTAAACTTTTGTTTTTGTCTATTTCAATTTTAGTTATTAAATTTAATAAAAACAATAATGTGTTTTTAATCTTTCATTAAAGAAAACAAGACAATTCGAATCTTTCTAATGACTACAAGTAAATAAATAGATTTAAATAAAATTATATTGTGTGGTCCTGCGTGTCAATTTTTAATCTTTATACTTAAGTACTTCTTTTAAATCGTATATATTAATAAAAATTAAGAGAAAATAAAATAACATGTATTAGAACTAAAGTTAATTATAAGGATTAAAATAGATTGTTTTAACTTTAAAGATTATAAATTAAAAATTGTATTATATCATAGATTAAATAAGTAACTAAGTCTGAAAAAAAAAAATCTTCAATAAGAGTTCAAGAAGTCATTGTCTGTCTTATTAAATTAATGTGTTGTAATTCATGTCGTGTATTAAGCATTTAATTTTCAATTCATAACTTTATTTTTGAATTTAATTTAATTTAATAACTATTTCAAATCTTAAATCACATTCCTTATATCTCACTATCTTGTCATTTAATCAAATCACTTCAGTTTCTATTCAGCTAAATCATTTTAAATTAATATCCTATTTTCTAGCTCGTCTTCTTTTCACACTAGAAACGAAACCAAGCATAACCATCCTATCTTAGTCTATACAGAACAATAAGTGCCTTTACGTAGCATTTATTTTCTCCCTTCAAAATTATTTTAAATTCAAAACAATTAAAATGTTTAGATGTTAAACTGTGTTAGAATTTAATGTGAATTGGAGGTTTCATATTAAATAAAAATAAATAGAATAAATAATGTGTAGAAAAATATATGTTTATGTATTATATGATTCTCGAGTTAGTCACAAACTAAACGCGGTCAATCATATTTTTAATTATCTAACAAGTTATTAGTATATTTGACCAGTCATATAATAAATCGATTGATTATCATTTAGACTATATTAATTTTAATGTTGATTAATTTATAGATAAAATATGATTATTCATATTTAGATTGTGATTAGGTTAACCTTAATTAAAAATCCTTTCTAAAACGTGTTTATATAGAAATTTGAAATGATGAAGTATGTGATTTGTATTTATTATATCATTAATTTTAAGCTAACTTTGGCATTGGAGTTACCTCCAAAGAGTTTGAACAATTCATTTGATCTAGTACTTCAATTTCAGAATAAATTTAGACTTTGGACGACTCTCTAGAGTTTAATTCTGAATCCTACACTTAATTGTGTATTTATTATCTTAAAATTTTAAGTTAAAAATAATGTTTTAATTTTTTATATGATTAATTTAAAATTTATTCGGTATCTCTCCTTGAAAAAACTTGGTAAATATTATACACTTACACTCCTAGAGAGTTTTAGCAAATCAAGCAATCCACACTGAGTTAGTCATAAACTTGAGATGTTAGTTAATATTATGAATAATGATGTGATAAATAACTACATTATTAGTAAGAGTGAGTGGAATCAAAAGTAGGGAAAAGAAAACAAAGGATTTTAGCAGCATCGAAAGGAAACAAAAGATGATGAATGTATGAACAGAGTTTGGTGGAGTTATGAGAAATTTAGAATGGGAAGTTGCAGAATATGAAATGAAGAATTGGAGTATATTCTTTGTACCCTTTTAGTTTAATGGTTTGAAGTTGTCTCCTGCGATTTGTTTGGCCAGTGGAAAAGGAGATTCTAACTGAGCTTACGCAATATCAAAAAGTACGTTCTTACAAAAAAATCCAAGACGTGAAAGTTACAGCACACACTTCAGATTATAGGAACTCTTAATTAAACATAATAGCTTACGCAACTGAACCAAACAAGTCAAATATGGTGTAATGTAACTTAACTTTTACCAATTTAAATTTTCTGTTGTTCTATGTTTGTTGTTATATGAAAAGAACTTTGATTGTAACAACATTAAATGAAAAGTTAAATTTAAACATCATTAAAACGTCAAAATCACACCTTAAATTTCTGTCCAGCACATATTTCTGCATAAATTAGGTATTATGGCATTTATAAAGAATGAGAATGAGAAGTAAGATGGTTAGGGTGGTGCATATCAAACTTTTGGTAAAAGGAAAGGACAAAATCCTTAGCCCTATAAGCCAATTCAATTATCCATGTACGTGCGAATATTCTCCCTTTCAATGGGTCATGTTTCTTTAAATTATAATGGATTAATAGATATTTAAATATAGAAATTTCTGATTTTTCTTCCAATAACATTTCTTATTTGCCTGTTGCCACACTTGATTTTTAATATTTCATACATTACCACCCATCATTTGCTACTCAACCATTGTTAATTTCTTAACTCTCGTGTTGGTTGTGGTACCAAATAGTGCCCACGAAAATAATTAACTTTGTTCTTTTTATTAGGAAGAATTTGAAATATATCATATAATATTCATTAGAAGATTGATTAATTTATGAGAGTGAAAATGATCAATGTACTACGAACCAACAAAACAGATAAAATGGAATATTTATCTGTCATTCAATGTGTCATTTATACATAAAATATGAAGTTCCAACTTACACTTAAATTCCAATGCCAACCACCCTAATTTGAGTGAAAACTTGAGTAGCACTAAAATAAGATTTTGAGTTTAAATTATTACAACCTAAAATGTAAGAGTAGAATCAGCATTTTTAAAAGTTTGAAACGAATTTCTAAAATTAAACCCTTAGAGAAATTCTTTTTTTAAATTTAAAATTTAATTAAATTTTATGATTTATATTAATGATTGAATTGAAAATATTAATGATTTTATTAATTCGTTTTTATTTGATTATGTTTTCATTTTAATAAAAACGAATTAATAAAATCATTAATATTTTCAATTCAATCATTTTTTTTCAATTCTCGCTCCAAAAAAATATTTGAACAGAAAATTTAGAGATAAGCGTGTGGCTCGTAAACATAGAAGAACTTCTGTTCTTTGTAAGAATTGATTCTGAACGCATATAATATGAAAAGGAATCGGTTATAGTTTTCAGGAACCTATTCCCATGCATTGTGTATCTATATCCTTACTAATTGTATATTTTTATTGCACTATTCATTTTGCTTTTGGTTTGAATGAGATATAGATTTAAGAGACTACATACTTGATCTTTTGGCTTGACTTTCTGGGTTTTATAAAAAAAAAAATTGTCTTGTAATTTATATTTGAACCAAAGACTAATTTTACCTACACAAAAAATTAATAAAACATATAATTACACTTATTAATTATTTTTTACTTAAAAAATAACCTTTTCTATTAATTATATTTTATTTAAAAAATAACCATCTAAATTTTATTTTAATTTCATTTTGACTAATTACATTTTATATTAAAATATATTTTTATCTATTGAATGTTCACATTTTATCTTCAAATCTTCTTATTTTTGTCTCCAAATTTTTAAAGAAAAATAACATAAAATTTAATTTTAAATCCATAATTTGATAACACAATTTCTTTCTTTGATAACACAAATAAATTGAATGAACTACTCCAGATGAGGCTACCCTATAAAACTACACTATTTGAAGTTTAAATTAAAATAATATAACAGGTGTTCAACTTAATATGGTTTAATAATAAGTGTTGTAGTTGGAATAGTTAAGTGATGTTATCTTTCAGATCTATTATTATGATAAGAAGTTTTATTATTTTGACATTGTTAACCACCACTTGTTCTTTATCAATCATATCATTCCTGTGTTACACCATTATCCATTTTTTAAGGAATTATTTCTAAACTTTTTAAAAATATCATATAAAAAATAAAATTAAGAATTTAAACATACCCTTTTACTGAATTTCAACAAAATTTGATAACACAGTAAAATTTCAGTCGAATCGTGTATAGATAAATTTTTTAAAAACATAATCGAACCTTTTATCCATTTGAACCTAAATTTATTCATCCTAAAATCTATTTATCCAATTTATTTCTAAAATGCAATTGCCACACTAAATTATATAAAAAAAAATGCTCAAACTACTATTTTACCCACAAATGGATTTGAAGGATTAGTCTTATAAAATGAAATTTCAAGGATTTTTTTTTTTTGTCATACTAATATTAATTAATTATCAAAATTGTATAATAAATACTGTAGAACGAGTAATTTAATGTTTGTATTGAATGTAATTAGGTCATCAAAATTTGATTGTATATGATAATGACTATTTAGAGTTGCAGGTATCAATCACTAACGTCTATTTTAATTTCTTATGATATGCAAATATAAATAAATAGAGATACAAATATAAATATAGCTACGCGTGAAAATAAAGTGTGATAAATCATTCAGGACAGATAGAGAGGACAAAAACATGAAAATTAAAAAATAAAATCTATAATTTCCTTTAAAATTTACTAGTCGATGACAACAACAAAATTTATTTGTTATTATAATCATTAAAAAAAATTTGTATATAGTAAATAACTTTTATAATTTTAGTATGTGTAATTTTTTTTGTTCAAAATAGGTTTTTATTATAGATAGTTAATTAAATGTTAAAAAAATAATTATAAAATTATTTATATTAATAAATATAAAATTAGAAAAAAATGTGTATATCAAAAACGGTTAGTAAATCGATTGTATATCATAAATTATGCTATTTCATCAATGAAAGTTTAAAAAAAAATCATTCACTCTTAACTACTTTTTTACATGCTTTTAAACAAGTATATGAAAAAGTAAAAATAAATGAGAAAGAAATCTAGTTTCGATTTCTTGTTGTTGTGACATGGTATATGCGAAAATACATGATATCATCATCTATCATTCTTCAGGATAAAAGTTCAGTTAGACAAGGTCTACTATGTCGTTACTTCATCTGAAATGGTAACATACTTGTGAACCATGTGTGCGACCCACTCATATCCAAATACTTTTGGAAAATTCAGTTCATCTCCTTTGGTAGGGATGTTAACATGAATTTCCTTAACTGTTTGGTCACTCATTTCCTTATGGTCTCCTTCTGACTCTGGTCCCTGATTGAACCTTTATTAGTAGCTTGAACAGATTTCGTGACGTTATTTATAAATGTTAAGCCCTGCTTGGACGACCCCTAGTCTTTGGATGATGACTCGAGCTATAAGAATGATGTAAAGGCGTCATCAACATGTCGTCTAACCTCCCGACTAGAGGAGTCTTCTAAAGAGATGTCAATGCTAAATATTATTATCTTGGTAAAAGAGACTACTCCTAATTACTAATTTACTATGTATAGTTTCCCTAACAATTGATCATGCATTACATAATTCGCACAAAAACTTAAGGCAATTGGTCCTCCTATCCCTATGTCTAGGCAATATTGTTACCAAGAGAATTTCTTCATGTCTAAACTTACCCATATGTGTCCATATAGATAGAATCAAAGATTATGCTATTGAATAATGTCTTAAACAAAACACGCAAATATAATGGAGGAAAAACCCTAACAATTAATGAATAAAAGCATACGAATAAGGCAACAATTCAATACATGAGAGTTTCCAAAAATTACATCAATTCCCCAACAACAATGGAGATTTAGTTCACCATAATCATTGTGAAAATAATGGAAAGAATGAAAAAATAAACTCTAGATTTGATTGATTGGAGATCCCGCATCCAAAATCCGTCTCTGAAAGGTGAAGAGAGTGTTTATACACATTTTTTTATCAAAAGATACCCCTTTCCGTAACTATCATGTCTCGCACCATTTGACAACAAAAAACACGTGGTGTTTCGCATTCGGTGTCAATTGTAAAGCAACACATTCATCCATTGTCAACGATCATTTGCTTGTGATCTTTACCCAAACTTAAGGATTGAGAGACACATGCACTGTATATACTGAAAAGACCATAGCAATTGAAATAATATAACTAACCGTCCAAATATGAAACATATCAATAGATCTGGATAAGAATTAATCAAACATCTAGTTAATTTAAACAACTTAATAATTAGGTTAAATAGAATTAGACGTTATTGTGTGGATCTAAGCTTATAAAAAAAACTATAAATAAAATAAAATTTAAATCTATGAATGTTGATATTATTTTGCTATTCATTTATTAAAACATTAATCGTTTAACATATTAAATTCAAACTGATTTTATTATTGAAACACTTTTAACAAATATCACCAATTAAGTAGAAAACATATTATCCAAATAAAAATATATATAACATTAAAATAGATAATAAAAAAATTATTTTAAATAAACATTTCACCCTCCATCCTAATAAAGTAAAACTTTAAAACCTAAAACTAATATCTAGGACGATGAGGTAATTTAAGATTATGCAATTAAAATATTAAATAATATAATAATAGATGGTAGCATTTATTATTTGTGGAATATATAAAATGTGACATATTGAACGTTATTAGTAGCCTAATAAGAACAAAGAGTTCAGTGTTCTTTCATTACATAAGAAAATGAAAAATCATAGAATCAGCCAAAGTTAGGGTTCGTAGCCTTCTTTCAAAAACTTTACTCTTAAATCTTAATATGTAATTGTCACATCATGCACCTTCCTAGTATTTTCGGCATCGTACCTATACTCTTAATTTTAATATAAAAAACAAAAGAAAAAGGAGAATCTGTCTTCATTCTACATGTGCCATTATTTTATTTTTATTTATTTTTTTGTCTCGTAAGCTTGGATGCTTTAAATTTAATTTATCTCACTAATTTTTTAATCAATTCTTCTACTTCATATATCATGTCTTGTAATTTCTGGAAGTTATAGAAATATTTTGAAACTTAAGAAAATTACATATATCTTAAAGATGTTTAAGAAATATTAAAACATATATCGAAACCTATTACATGAACACATTAAATTTAAGTGTTGAATTCAAAACAAAATATTATTCACCAATAAGAATAGATAAGAAAATAATGATATGATTGAGGATGGATTAACCTATACTCTTTTTTTAATATGATTTAACATATTTAATCCACTTAATCTAAAAAGTAATATTTAGAGATGTAAAAAAAAAAAAATCGTACATACCAATATTCGCGAATAAAGATCGTAATAATAAGAAATGGATATTACCATAAAAAAATCAATTAAAAATATAAGTTTTTAAATTTCAATATACTAAACAATTTGAGAAAAAAATAAATAAAAATATCTAAAATTATAAAAAATTAAAATTTAATTAAACTTTTTTTATGATCTTTTAACCAGTGATATTCACAATCACTCATGTTTATTAATTATTTAAAATTCATATAAAAAAAGTAATTATTGTTCAATGACAACGTCATTTCATAAACTATTATTTTCCATTATCATTTAACAAGTTGCATTAAGATTGAGTTTTGTGTGAAACTCCCCTTTTATGACTTAATAATAAGGCTTACACTTTGTATTAAAGGATGAGTAAGAGGAGTGAAATACTATGTATTAACCCATTTCTTAAGAAATGTTAAAAAACAATATAGTTGTGATATTTGCATGAAAAGACATTTAATTATTTAGTTTTGCTACTTTCATTTTAAACTTTCTTTAATATCATAGTTTCATTACACCACAGCTTCAATACATCATTGAAAAAAATATTCAAATTGCTTTCTTTCTGCACCACATCATCTATTATGTTACTTTCTTTATTTCTCTTAACTATATATATAGATATAACTACATTACCATTTTTTGTTTTGTTTAATCCATTAGTATCAAAGCATTATTTTGCATTGTTTTATTTCTGACGTCATTCTAACTAATTATATATTTGTCAAAGTACCTTCTGTAAACCAATATAATTATTACAAAAAATGTTAAATTATATGTTCATTCCGATAAAGAACAAAATAAATAATTTAGAGATTATGTGATATTATTCTCTAATAACTTTATATTTATCGAAATAAAATAGAACAAATTTTAACTGAATAAGTATTCTTTTTGGTTCGTTGAAATAAAAAGAAAGAAAAGAAATACGGTTTTCAGTTAAAATATCGCTATAAATTTTTAAAAAGTTGAAAGAGCGAAAAATATACAAAATTATACAAAATACGATGATAAAAAAGTCAACGTAAATTTTTTAAGTTAGTAGGGGAGTCAAATATTTTTTTGGACACAAAAGTGTTGTTTTATTGTTATATAATATTTTTTAAAAATATTATTATAATAATTTAAATTTTTTATATTATTACATAGATTTAATTAAGTTTTAAGTTTTTTTATAAATTTAAATATTTTTAATTAAGTCCTGATTAAACATTTTGGGTATTTTAGTATTCAATTTTTATATTTTTTAATTGTTTTTGTTTTTCAATTTTTCACTAATTGAGTGATGTGATTTACTTAATTCGGTTGGTAAAAAGTATAAAGATTTATGATTAATTTAAAATGATATTGAATAATTTAAAGCAATAAGTAACGACAAATGTCTTGGTTGTTATAAGTATTAAGATGGAAGTCACAAATCAAGATGAAGACATCGTTATCATTTTAAATGAAAAAAAAGTCACTGGTTGTTTTCTATTAATAGTATTATTATTTAAAAATAATCACAACACTCCATATTTCATTTTTTTTTTAATATTTGAACAAGTAAACAAAATAATAAAAAAAATTAACCTAGTTAATAAAATAAGTGATGAAAATTCAATTGAAAAAAAATTGAATAGTCAATAAAAATAAAAAGATTTAGTAAAAAAATTAATTTTAAATATCCAAATTTATAAAGACTTAAAATTTAACTAAATCTATTATATATCTTATTTTATCTCGTTAATTGAATTGATTTTTTTTTCTAATTTAAACAATTTCATTTTTTTATACTTCTCTCACATTATTCAATTATTCATATTTCACTCTATAAAAAAGAAATAATCTGTCTCTTCCATATTTTTTTAAGAAAAAGGTTTTTAATTGAGTATAATACATCTTTAAAGTGACATAATTAAAAATAAAAGTAAAGAAAAAACACAATTCACCTCTTTTATTTTATCATATTATTTTTTCTTTAACAAATATGTTTAAGTGTAACTATTAAAAATATATTAAATTTAGAACAATTGAAATATATATGAAAAAATAAGATAGTTAATAATGATGTTTTACTAAATCTGAAAAAAATAATTTACAACAAGTTAAAAAACTTTCAAAATAGTAACATGAGAATAAATAATTTATATATTTTTTAAAATTAATATTTCCTATATTACCTGACCCATTCACTTTTTGCTAGATTATCTTAATTTCGTACATGAAGGGTCCATTTCCTTGGTTGGGTTTTTTCTTTTTTAATCAAAGTATTGTGATGTTTTGTAAATATGTGAATTTTAAAAAAGTTATAAATATGGATTAATTGTGTCCATGTGATATGATTACGATTTTATTGTAAAAAAATCATGTCAAATGAGACCATTTTAATTTAAAGTATTATAAGTTAAAGCCTTATCATATTCACATAAGTTATATTAAAATTGAACTAAAATTACATTATATTAAAATCACTTCAACTTAAAAATATTTTATACTAAAATTGTATTGTGACTTTTTCACAACGTGCCAAGTTAGTACAACTTATTTATATGTTTACTTTTTAAAAAGAAATTGTCCATTTTATTAATTCGAGAAAAAAAATACACTCAATGAAAAAAATTGTCCATTTTTTATTCTGAACAAAATTGGTATACTTTTATTGAGAACTCGTACTTTGATATGTCAGGATGAGAAATCCATTCATTTGATATGGTAATATATCAGTGATTTATAAATTGGTGTAACATGATTGATTAAAAAAAATTGAGAGAGCCATTGCATGTCACTTAAATGTAAAAAAGTGTCAAATTATTATTATTCATTTTTATTTTTGTGAAATGAAAAGTAAATCAAACTAAGATTATACAAAAAGAAAAATGTTGTTCAACAATTTTGTGCGAAGTAATGTTCATCCTTAAACTTAGGCTAAACTTCATTTTAATTTTTAAACAAATGTTTTTTTTTTTATATGACCAAAATCATAGTGTAAAAATTCCACAAGAAACTCTCTTACATTCTAGATCTTCCATTTAAAACACTTTTTCTCCATGTCCATGAATTATGAGGTGCTTGCTTGTAAGTGTAGATGTAGTCCAATAGAGGGAACATCTCTACAAAAAATATTACAACGTTCAAGTTGAGTAAATAGTCAAGATGGTAATAAAAACTATAATGAATACATAATTAATTATCTCATTATTTCATGAGCATCGTTATTTATATCATATTTATGAGTTTTTACTTGATTAGACATAAATTATATACCCGATTACCTTCTTTAATTTATTTAGGATTTCGCTAATATGATTTATATGTTAATTTCTATAATTATAGTTAATCCTTGTTGGCATGAGTCAAAATGATGATATTTTATTCATTCTAAGATAACCTCGGTCATATATGATATTGATCGAAATAATATTATGTAAATATAACATAATTCGATATCATTTTTGGATTATATAGTATATCAGTCTTCGATACTCAATATAATCTAAGTAAAAGTCTTAAAATGTCGTAATGATTTAGGTGACAATGTTAATATGTTATTAAATTTGTATTCTTTGATTAGTTTTAATTAATTTTGGTTTAAAAAATATATGAATATTACTTTATTTAACTGTTAAGTACTATGATATTATTATTGTCATTATTTTGTTTTAAAATTGTATTTATATTTTATTATTATAGGTATTACTAGTGTATTTTTTTTTTATTATAGGTATTATTGGTGTATTTTTCAAAATCCGTTAAAATTTTTAAAAATTCCTTAAACAGATTTCGAAATCGATTTTCAAAAAATTTATTAACATATTTCGATATCCGTTGAAGAAAAGAAGTGGGACATAAAATTTTTTGAATATAAAGAATAGTTTTGGAATTTTAAAAAAATATGGTAGTGAAGGGAGTAATGTGAGATAATGTAGGAAGTAAGCCTCTTCTGTTCATCTTAAAGTATTGAGTCAGATTCGGACAACCAATAAAGGTTAACGTTTGGACCATAATTCCATGCCCCAAAGAATGCAAGTGAATTAGCTTATTTGAAAAATAAAAAAGTAGAAAAGAAAAACAGAATTTAATCTATAGTGTAACCTTTGAATGTGCAGTTTTGAAGGAACTAAATGCCTCCTGAGTTCAAGAAGATGATGCTGATAGATAGAATGAAAAAAGGATTTGATTGTATATATGACTGACTGAATTAACATTATTATGATCTTTCATTATGTGTATGTTATGATATAATAGTATAATAAAAGGTTTATATACAATATGTGATCATTAGTAGCTTCAAGTATCTTACAGAAATACAAGGCTGTACTCTACTAGCCAGCTCAGACCTGATCATAGATCAAAACTCGACAGTCATAGAGACTTAATAATCATATTTACACGTATTTTCAAAATTAATAACATCTTCAAATGGATGAACCAACTTATGAAGAAAACGAAAAGGCTTATTAAAGCTGTACATGTGTTTCACTGATTCAACATTAGCATTAACAGCAGAAGAAGCATAAGAGTACTACTATCATATATACCATGTGTTATGTACTATGTCTGGTGCTTACTATCTCGCATAAGCAACAGGTTTTTCATTTCTTTGTAACCTTGGAACTCTTCTAGTGCATCGGCTGTGGTTTTTCTGGTGGCTATGATCCCAGAAGACATCATGCTCACTTGTTTTGATGCCTCCAGGATCTCACTGGGCCTTCCAATGTTGTTGTTCCAGGTTTCAGGATTTGTAACTCCTTGTGACAGGTGCTGTGAAGTGGAGAAATCTTGACGGAGAGGTGGTGCTTTCTTCAGCATTTGTACAAGCGCACCAACAGCAGCATCATGAGACTTTCTAATGGGAAAGAATCCTCCACCTTCAAATGTCTCAGCCAAAAGACCATGATCTAGAGATTCAGCTCTGCTCATGCACAAGGAATTGCGTTAAAATTGCTAAATTAAAAACACAGTATAGCAAATTTTATGTTATCTATATCTTAAAGACAAGGAAGAAATAACCAGATTGTATGCTTTCTTTCAAGTTTGACACAATACATAGAAATAAAACAACAATTAGTAATTAGCACAAGAATCTAGGTGAAGTTGTGAAAAGAGTCATAAGTTTAAAAGTAGACCTCTATCTTGATGGATAACAAGTTAATGGTCATTCAAAATTAAAATCAAAGCTCAATTAAATAAAATATTCAACTGTAAGATTTACAGGAGTGACTAAATTACATCAAGTCAGAATTATGATCCACAAAAAATACAACAGTGTTCTCATGCATGCAACACTAGAGGCCAAATCAGCCAATTAATCCCTACAATACCTTAAGTAATTCCTAATCTGATACAAAAATATCACCTAATATCTTTTGTCTTCAGTCGTCTCTCAAACCACACTTCAACTATTTTATATCTGTTCAAGGCCAAGAAAATCCTTTCTATCAACAGGGAGCATTCCAAATGATTAAATCTCTTAAATACAGGCTAAACAATAGGTAGCCCTAAGCAACTACTCTGAACAATAACGGATGTATAATTTCGAAATCAAGTTTCATGATAAGAATTTGGATACTATAGAATGTTTAAGTCTCACATCAAGTAATATTGGATAATCGGTGGAGATTTAAGTATTAGATTCTCTCCTATGAACAACTAACTTTTGTACTGAGTTCCCCAAATATTAAAGTGTTTATCAAGGACTGTTCTGCCTCTTAACACCAATCTTTTAATATGGGGTGATTTCCCATGTACTTGGGTGCTTAACATAAGGAATTCATAACTACCTTTGAAAGAACATCAATTTTTATCACTAACATTAGAAATGCATGGACCTTTCCAACAAATGGGAGAACTCCCAACACTAAAGGAGACCAGTTAAGATTTTACCCTAGATAAACCACGGTCCTTTCTCATGAAGTCTAACTTCCACTCTGCAGTAAATGGTGTATCAAGATTGGTTCCAATATCAATATTGTTGATCCTATTTCCAAAGATGACATGAGGATGATCCTCCAAACCACGGCCTCCAATCCAGTGCAGGATGCTTCCATCTTAAAGGTCGTCTCTCTGCCTCTTAACATGTCATGGACCATGTATTGTGAGTAGTCTCCTCATGGATGTTTCAAAGGAATTTCTATGTTAACTATGCAAAGATCAAGCAAAATTGAAAAACTCTAGGTTTTTTCATATTCTTTGTGAATTTCCTTTATCTTTCTCAAAGGATATTTTAAGGCTTGTTTGGTTTGAAAGATGTTCAATTATAATTTCATTCGTAGTTACCAAAATCAGTTTGTAAAGTAAAATTTGCACTTGTTTATATATTGTGAATTTGCCTTATTTCGAATCGATGTAGGATCTCTAACACATCCCTCATGTCGAGGCATATATATCTTGAGTGTAAGACTAGACATTAATAAATGATCCAATAATGTTCAAATAGTGGTGACACAATAGGTTCACTAAAAACAATTCTCGTTATGATAGGTTTCAAATAACATTGATACCATCTTAAGAAATGAACTTTAATTTAAACCTAACTCAACCTTACAGAATTGGCTTGTAAAGTGAGATTTGCAACAATTTATATATTGTAAATTCATCTTATTTTTAGTCGACGTAAAAATCTCCAATATATACAAAAGGTTGGTCTTATATTTGAATCAATGGCATGACAGAACTTATGTCCCAGAATTGTGGATTCCTTAGTACAATTCTACAATCAAAGGGCAGTAGAGGATACATATGATCCTGGTATTCTGACTATCCGACCCTCTCTAATGTTCGACCGGGATTTTAGACATAACTATCTGAACAATCAATTTTTTGCCAGCCAGAGAATCAATAGACCTGTGGAAGGAATAACATGAAGGACTTGTGCAACAATAAATAGATTAATGTTGACTGTTTAAATGTTTTAGTTTAACAAGCTGCTAAAGAAAAAAAAAGGCAGGGCCAGGATATTCAATCACTCCAAATATGCCACATCAATCACTTATTTTTGGAAAGTATATCAATAAATACCGATAAAATAAAGATGGGGTAAAATAATGTAAACGAATCTAAACTATTTCAATAGGATAGTCATTGACACACATATCTTCAAAATTTACAAAATTTTGAGCAGCACTCGTACAGAACCAGAATATTTTTAGAAAAAAAGAATATGCAAAACTTTCACCAAGATATAGGCGAGGCCAAATACTTATGAACATCAAAAGTTGGTGTATTTACCAACTAATGTGAAGATGCTAATCTCTAAAGCGGAAAAGAAGGAAAAGTCATAAACTCTTATACTGCTTGGTAAAACCTGAGCTGAAGATTGAAATAATGAAATTAAAACAATTGAGCTTATTTCTTATTTTGCTTCTATTTTTTAACCTGTTAGTAAATTTTTGTTTCATTCCTAGAGAGATTGTTGGACATAATTTCTAAACCAGACCACCAAGAACCCCACTAGTCTATTAACCTAGACTTTCCCAGACCACAAACATGAAATTCCAGTGGGATGGAAGTGCTCCTGCTCCTCTAACTTGTTCAACCTGAACTACCTGCTTTTAACCCCGTAACGAATCAGATTGCATCCTATTGTGAATAACAAAATATGGTCGAAGAGAAAGACACGTTTTAATTTACAATATCGTAGAATCCACTAGTCATATTTCATAACAATTGTTGTTCTCTCTCCAAGAAGAGCATATTTAGTCACTATTTATGACCATATCTAGCTTATATTCTTTTCTTATGCAATAGATCAACATATAAGCAAGAATAAATGCAATATGCAGTACCTGCTTCCTGGATCCGTAATATCATCATCATCCACATCAAACGGACAAGTAAAATCAGTATCATCAAAATCATCCTGATAAGACCTACTGGAGGGCGAGCTGTTAGACGATATCTTGACTCCAGAATATTTTCGAGACTCATCTTTTCCAAGAGAAAACAGCTGCAAAAAGCAGAAGACACCCTTAACAAATCAAATATATTTTGAACAATGGAAAAAGTCCATCGTGGTTAGCACACAGCATACCTTCTCAGCTGTTGCACCAGTTTGCATAGCATTTGTACATCTACCAATCTTAGCAGTGCCCCTTGAACATCTTAGGGGAGGAGACGGAGGCACATTATGCCTATTGGAATAACCAGGAAAATTAGCAACTTCAGCAGGTATACTGACAGGAGCACTTCCAGATCGTAAAAGTGGTTTGCATGGTAATGGTCCTGAATTATCGGTTGAAGGTGATCGAGAATGATAATAATCATCAAAATTTGTATTCTTCTTTTGAATCAAAGACATCTCAGTTGGATGAGGAGGCAAACTTGCCGGGGGAAAACGCCGCAAACTTGCATTATACACTGAAGAGAGTGATTCTGAATAAGTAGGGGAAGGTAAATAAGATGGAGGTGAGGCTCTATAATGATCGAAACTCAAACTGCGCTGCCTTGAGGATGGCAACGATGATGGAGAGCCATGAGATGGCAAGCCTGCAACAGGAAGAGAAGGAAACCTTCTCCACGGATCAGCCAATGGACTCTCAACATAGTCTGTTATAACTTGTGGGGACATTGGAGTCGAAGGTTCTGAGCTCACACCTGAGACCACGGGGCAATACATCACACTAAGACACAGCCTACCAGAAGAAGTATCCACAGGGGTGAACCCGAATTTCATCATTTCAGCCTCTTCTTTCCGGGTGAAGGGCTCAACAAAAGAAGACACACGGTGAGCTAGGGTAAAATCCCTTATTTGTCCAGATGAATTAAGCTCTCTGAATACTTTATAGGCAGGTAAAAGTCTAAGAGTGGAATACAAAGACCTCAAAAGCAAAGTTGATTTCTTATACGAGTTATGCAAAGAAACACTGCTTGACCTCCTACTGCAAGAACTAGAATCCCTTGTCTTCCTACTTTCATACTGCACAACCCACCTCTCCACAATCTTTTCACTCCTTCCCACAACCCCCAATTCTTCCTGATCAGTGTTCCAGCCAAAAGGGCATCTTTCCTTCAGCGAAGAACTCCTGGGGAGAACCCTTCTTGGAGAGAGACTCGCAGTCACAGGGTCCCAATCCAGAGGTCTCTGCACTAAAATCACATCAATCACTATGCACTCAATGTTGTTCTGGCGCCAGATGTCAATGTTTTCCAACGCCGCCGGGCACTCCCGAAGCGCCAAATTGAACCACTTATCCCTCGGCCGCACACTGGACGAAGATGAAGACGATGAACATGGAGACAAAGCAGCTTGATCACCGTAGAAATTGCGAGAGGACACATAGGGTGCCCTTGATTCGAGTATTATATGAAGACTCTTGGCAAAAAACTCAGTGATTATCTGTTCCATCTTTGCAGCATCAGAGTGTGCATTACCATGAGAGGAAGCCATTATCTTTAGGCGTCAACAACACAGCACAACCCTCAGCAACAAACAAAATCTCCAATTTTCACCGTCAGCTTAGACCACGAATTGGAGTGTGTTTCACTGCATCAAACATCACACAGAACAACTTCAGAAAAAATCAAATGCAACACAGGAACCCATCAAGACTATTGCTATTAACAGCACTCGGTTGCCCAAAAAGAACCCGACAATGTCAAAGGGTGTCTGATTCTAGTAAAACGACAGCAGCGTATAGGGAATTTCCTTTTGAGCAAGCAGGGCCATAGAATTGATAAGAAAGCGCGTGCTTTCTTAAAGGAACAGAATTGTGTATGTGAAGAGAGAAATTGTATGAGAGAGTGAGAGAAGAGAAATTTGATATAGTGTTTACCTGTGGCGTGCATGTGAAAAGGGTTGATGCAAGGTCTTATCTTTGATTATCTTGGCTTGTGTTTGTGTTGTAGGAGTTTACACAAAAACAAGGAAACGAAGGGAAAGCAATATAATGAAGAGTGTTGAGAGAAGCAAAGAAAGTAGGACTGGTTGAAGAGTGGAAAAGTGGGTCCCCTTTGGGTGGCCGTTGTTCGATATACAAGGATTCTTTCTCTCTTTTTTCTCACTTCTGTTTTTATTATAACAACATGTCAATATATACATATAAAATACATTACTTCATATTTTTTTTAAAAATATAAATATTATATTTTAGTATTTTTATTATATAATAAATTATTCGTTGGTAAACTTGTATTTCTTCTCTCTTTTAAATATATTTTTAACCAACAAATCTCAAACTTGTAAGATTATTTGAAATAAATTTATACACTATTAAAAAAAATGATATTATAAAATACGTTTTTAAATGAGTAATTTATTATGTTATTTCACTAAGTATACAAAAATTACAATGGTTTAATAATAAACCTACTCATTATTAAACTTTTCATATCAAAAATAAATTTTTAAATATATTAATAAACTAAGTTAAACTATTAAAAGAAATCACAGGACAAAAAAGTCAAACTCAAACTTTAATTTTTTTAAAGAATGTCAAACTCAAAACTAACAAAGTTTGACCTAATCTAACACATACTTCCTCTTCACCTAAATATTAAAATTTGAAAACTAAAAGGAAAATTCAAACTACTTTCATCGTTAAATTAGAAAAACTAAAAATAAAATTATTTTATTTTATCTTATCTTCTCTCTATTTTTTTAATAGTTTTAAATAATTCATAAATACTTTGAAATCTAATTCTATACATTTTTAGAACAACCACCTTGAATTAAAATTAATCAGTTACTTTCTTCACAATAATACTAAATTACTGCAAGGCCTAATAATATATTAAGAATTCAGTTGGAAAATTAAATATATGAGAATAATCCTAATTATATGATTTTGTTATCTGAAAGCACAAACCTAAAAGAAGATATATATTTATATTTAATATGAAGGATTAAAATACTATAATATATTTTTCTCGTTGTTTTAGAAACATGTTACTATTTTTTAACCAGAAAATAGGTTAAAAAAATGTCAGTATTTTTGAATATTATAAAACAGTTGAAGAAAGGTATGATTGAATTTGTGGGGATGTGATCTGACGCCCCACTGAGTCATAATAGTCTATCGTCTTCTCATTTCCCTAATGCCTCTATCCCATTTGATAGGGTCCGCACCCATATTTATACATGAAAGACAAATTTTCAAGATTTTATACTTTCTAACTATATCTTAGTAATTTTTAAAATAATCTTTTTTTTTCTAAACGTGATTATAAATTATTTGTTTCAAAAAAAAAAACTTAAGAATATGGATTTTTGTAATTTTGGGAATATGTTTTATAAACAGGATTTTTAGAATCAGTTTTCTAAAAAATATAAATATGAAATTCATTAACAAATCTTCTAATATATATACTTTAAATATTTTTTTAGAATATAAATTATAGGTTTTCTAAAGCTTTTAAAATAGATTTTTTTAAAAATTAGCTCTTTTCTTTTCTTACTCTTATAGAAAGCAATAAAAAAATGAAGGTATAAAATCAATTAATTAGTAGTGACAAAGTATTTCTCAATATAATGGATATGTATTTATAAACTTTTAGATCATTCAATAAAATTACAAAAATAATTAAGTATGAAATGTTGTTGATTATTGAGTATCTATATAAGATATCATTATTTCATTTAAGCATGACTAATATCTCATTCATATATATATAAAGTGGGTGGTGCAGTGATGGAAGTTACATTTTTTTTCTATTCGTATGGACTGCTGTTAGTAATAATGAGGTACAAGAAGAAACAAAACTATCTACAGAAAAGAGTAAAATGGTAATAGTTGCACGACACCCATGGTAAGAACCCGGGCCTATGGCCCATTCCTTTTTTCCTTATCTGTCTTCTTTTTATCTTCTTCTCATTCCCATTTATACCTGTCTATCTTTTCTCTCTCTTTTTAATTTTGTGTTCCCAATTCTTTTTTAATTTTCTCATTTATTTATTAGACAATTCTTTTAGTTAACTCTTTTGTCATCTTTTAATGTAGGCTTGTTAAATCAAAGTTTTTTTAAAATAAAATTATTTTATTAGTAATAATATTCTAATATGTTATTTTATTCGGATTATATTTTTTAAGATAATTTTGTATTTAACCTTATAATTTAAAAAGTAATTTTTAAATATTCTTATTTGAAATTATAGAAAATATCCATGGTTAATTACTATCTATTCTCATCCCTACCAAAGAGTGTTCTAAAAAGAATGGAAGAATAATGATGTACAAACAAAATTAAAGTTACATAATAAAATTAAAAAAAAATAATAATGCATTGTAGGGGACTTTTTCCTACACTCCCATTGTCTACTATTTTCATCTTCAAACGCCATCATGTCGTCACTTCATTGCTATTACCACTCTTCTACTTCTTCATTATCCTCTCTTCCCTTTCTTTCCACGTCCCCAACCCCATGACTTCCATTTTGCTTCCATTTCGAAATCGTGAGAGAGAGGTTTGCTTAATTTTTTTTTTTCTATTTGAAAGACCAATGCAATTATCTTTGGTTGAAGTTCTCTAGATGTAATTTGTCACTTGGTACTTTAAATATTTGCAAGCCTTTCGGTTTCAACTCTTATTGTCTTTTGGGTTAATGAAAAATTTTAATTTTTGATAGATATGCTTTTAATATTTTTTTGTATATTTACGCTATAATTTTTTTTTTATGTTTGATATATGTTGCATTAGTATTTGACATATTTACTTATTATAAGAATAACATATTTTTATATATATAAATTTTGATTTATTCCATGTTTGATAAATATAATTTGTTTCTTTTGTGTTGGATTTATGGTATCTTTTGTAGGTTTAATCAGTAAAAAGAAAAAAAAAATTAAGAAAAACCTTATATTGGGTTTTCGTTATAACCATAACAAAAGCATAAAGTTGTATTTGGTTTTAGTTTTAGAAGAACTAAAGTCTAATTTCCTTTTTGATTAAGAATATTATTTAATTCTAAGAGTATTTGATCTCAATTTTTATATTAATTGAGACAAAATATCGGTTCTTGTAAATATTGAGATCAAATATTCTTAAAATTAAATAATATTTTTTAAAATAAAAAAGAGTTTAGGCTTAAGTTGTTATTTGAATTGAAGTCCAATCCACACTTTTTTATATTTTTTATTAATTATTTATGGGGGGTTACTCCCTCCACCTCCCCATTTGCTTCCTCCACTTTCCCATTTTTCAGCATTTTTATTTTAATTACAAATATAACCTTTTGTTTTCCTTTTTTAACCTTTATAGTTTTTTATTTTTTTACTTATTTACCAAAACCCTACTTTATCTTTGATCTCTCACCCCCTCCCAAATTTCAGATTTGAGATATAGAATAAAAATGATTTTACGAGAATAACATGCACACCATGATGATGTGAAGTATGAGGAGCCAAGGGTTGATTGTCAAGCTTTTCAATATCATTAGACGACTTTTTGGATCTTTTCTTCACCAGAAAGAATGCCACTAGTGCCGCAACAACCAGGATGGAGGTTACTATTCCAGCAATGCCACCACCTCCAATACCAGATTTTTTGCCTTCATCGTCACTTGAGCCAGTATCTGATGGGGTATGTCCCCCATATTTGTGATTTCGATTTCTTGGTACTACTGGAGGTGTCCCAGGAGGAGGTGGGGGTGCAGTCCTGAGCTCCAATCATTACCATCCTTTCTGTCATTAAATGTGACCATTTTCAAGATTTATAGAATTTATAACAAAATAAAAAGTGCCGCTAATGACAATGCTTACTGCAGGTTTATGTTATTCAATTGTTTTGGTATCCAACCTGTAAAATGATTATTTCCCACATTCCTGAAATAAATTTAAGAACATAAATTAAACTGAAAAGATATTTCTTTAGAAATATAGGAAAGAACATTCCAAGCATATATATGAAACAGAAACACACAGAGTTTCCAGAGGCAGATTAGCAAGGACATTAATGGTGCCTGTAAACTGGTTGTTTTGCAGATACCTACATAATAGTAAACAAGTCAAGTCAGAATGCAATCAACACCGTGTAAACATAAGCAGAAGAATGGAAAAAGAAAAAAAGAAAAGTCAGACATTTACATGGTGCTTATGCTAGAAAGCGAGCTCAAAGTCTGAGGCAGGTCACCTTAAAAGAATTGAACGAGAGATCCTTGCAACAAACAATAGATATTATAAATTGGCCTTGAATCGTCACTAAAGCAATTCTAGCATACTAGACGGATGTCGACATTCATTTGTCCTTAAACGGATCCGTTGACGAATGTCAACGTCCGTTTAAGCGGTTTCACAATTTAGGGATTATGTACCTCGCGTCGCCTTTTTCACAGTCACTGTAATTTGTTAAAGCTCTGGTAGATTTGAGTGTACCACGGCCAATCCTACATAGTTTTATTATCAATGACTTGCCAAAGTTTTACATAAACAATAGCAATGAAAAAAAATAAGAGAAAAATTTTCTAAAAGAAAGAATGAAATCGAAACCTGAAGGGAAAATAGAATAAATAGATTGTGTGGGGTGAATGGCTGAGATTATTAAATTTTAATGTTAAATATAAATATTTTTACTAAAGGATATAATAGGAATGAAAAAAATAAAGTAAAGGGTAAAAGTGGAAAGAGGAGGTGGAGGAAACAAATGGGGAGGTGCAGGGAGCAACGCCCTTATTTATGGTTTCATGCTTTGGTGAGAACCGAAGAATAATAAGGACCTTTATATTTCGGTTGTAACCAAAGTCATAAAGACAATATATTTTATCTTGTGTAGATATGCTTCGATTATAGAAATGAAACTCAATATCCAAAATAAACCAATGCCAAAACTCTTCCTGTTGTGACAGTCAATTTTAAACTTTTTCTTGGTTTTCATGTTACTCACATCAACCCATGCAAGAACTATCTCCACCATAAGTTCAAACTTATTCTGAGAATACATAGGAGTCGAGTTAGTGCGCATTGGTCTAAACACTCTGCGTCAGTCACATAGTTGGGTCTTGCTCAACCACCAAATACATGAAAAAGGTTCTCTACCTACCAAATCATAAAGTTATTAAATGCAACAAATTCGCTATCAAAACCATCACCAACCTCATGTTCCATAACCATAATCACCATGTTAAAGTTCCTTCGACAACCACTAAGTCTCAACTATCAAGGAGTACGAGTTTATCTGCAACAACACTCCCAACATTCTTCATCAACAATAGCTGCAAGCTCCACCATGATTGTAATGTGGAGTAAAAATAAGAGCATAAACCAAAATGTGAAGGTTAAAATCCAACCAGCAACAAACAATGGAAATAATGGCCTGTAGGGATGTAAGAATGGATGTTCGTGATGGAGGAAACGAAGGAAGTATGCCACATTAGAAAAATGAAGAAGAATATGGGTTTCTCCCTACACCTCCATCCTTCTTCCTACACCTCCAAAAAGATGTATTTGCCTTTCATTTAATAAAAATAAATAAATAAAGATTTACATGCACTCCTTTCCGCATTTTTTCATTCCTCTACTCTTTCGTTCTTCTTTTTTCATGGTCTTTCTCGTGGTTCCTGGTGTGGTGGGTGTTGTTCTCATGATCCCTACTTTGTGGTGGTGGTGGCGATCACTGGTGGTGATACGGTTAGAATTTGTTCATGTTACATGGTGTGAGTTGTGTGCTCAGGTAAGGTAAAAACCATGCTGAATTTTGAAATTTGTTGAATGCTTAAATGACTTTATAAATCCTATTAAGATATCGTTGACTTTCAAAAGTCAATTAAGGGTTTCGTGAATTTCGAAATCTATCAAATTCTTAACCAACTTTCGAAAGTTAGTGAGCTCTTAATCAAATTTTGCAAGCTTGTTAAGGTTCAACGAATTTCAAAATCAATCAAATCCTTAATTGATTTTCGAAATTCTGGTAAGAGTTTGTCGACTTTCAAAAGCCAGTTAAGGATTTGACGAATTTTGAAAGTCGATTAAGAGTTTAAAGAATTTCGAAATCTGTTAAATCCTTAACCGAATTTCGAAATTCGGTTAAGAGCTCGCTGACTTCGAAAGCTAGTTAAGAATTTGATAGATTCTGAATGTCGGTTAAGGGTTCAATAGATTTTAAAATCTGTCAAATCTTTAACCAATTTTCAAAAATCGATAAACTCTTAATCAGATTTCGAAAATTAGTTAAAGATTTGATAAATTTCAAAATCCATTAAACTCGTAACTGACTTCCGAAATTCTGCCAAAGATAAACGAAATAAAAAAAAAAAGATGCATGCAAATATTTATTTATTTACTTTAATTAAATGAAAGGACAAATACTTTTTTTTGAGGTGCGAGACAAAGAGATGGAGGTGTTAGCCCCCAACCCCCACCCCCCCCAATACAAAATTTGGTTTTATACAATCTAAATCCAACACACTTATGTGGATTTTGATATCCTATTATGAGTAAATTTTTATTATTCACTAGATTTTGAAATTTGCTTTTGTTAACTTTTTTTGTTTTGTCAGATTTTGGAATTTAATTATGTGTGAAAATTTTGTTCATTGAATTTCAAAATCTTATTATGTGTGAATTTTATTTGTTCAACAAATTTTGAAATCGACGAAATGTCAAATTTTTTTCACTTAATTTTAGAATTAGGTTACGTGTTAATTTTTTTTTCATCAGATTTTAAAATTTTGATTAAGTATCAATTTTCGTTTATTTATCAAATTTTAAATTTTGGTTATATGATTTCCTCTTATTGGATTTCCTTGGGAGTATTATTGGATTGGGTTGCTCCCTCCACTTCTCCGTTTCCACCCTTCATCTTCCCTCTGCAACTTTTTTTATATTACTAATTTTTTTTTTTTTTACTTTATTTTTACTTTTTAACCCTATTTAATTAAGGAATCCTAGATTTTTACTTTCCAATTTTCTACTTTCACTTATGGTCGCCCCACCTCCCCTTCTCACCCTAGATCTGTTTTCCTTTCTCACCTCATCCAAATCTGTTTCATTTTTTTTTGTAAAACTCTTACTTCCAACTCTCCCAGTCCTCTCTTCCGTTTGTGCGTGGTTCTTTGTAGCTTTTGGTGTGTGCGGCGACGGTGCGGCGAGTGTGTTCGGTGGTTTGATGTTTCCCTTTTGGTCTACGAGAGGTTAGTTTCTTTGTTTCTTCCGCATGATAGAAGCTTGTTTTATAAACGTATGTAATATAGTGTTGCTTCTGTATGTGTGCGTCTGTTGCTGCTTTTCTGAGTGAGGTTTTCTGTGTGCATATGGGAGGAAGACGTCCAGGCCTGAACGGATGTCGCACATCCGTTTGACCCTGAAACGAATGTCGATATCCGTCGAAGTTGATTCCAGATTCTAGTCGAAGGAAGAGCAAAATCACGAGCAACTATTTTCAACAGGCCTTCTTCACTGAACTCACTCAATGCGTCCATGGTACGACATCGTTTTTCCTTTTTCTTTCCATGTTTTGAGTACGTTCGTCTAAGGTAAAGACTTAGTCGTTTTTATTTCACAGGTTTGTCGGTTGAAGAGACCGTATGATTTGTGGGAAGAGAACTCTGACATTGGATTTGTTTTGATGAAGGTATTACTGTTGTGTTGGGTGAGTAGGTTTTAATCCTAAAAATATATTGAAAGATAAATTAAAAATAGAAAAATAGAACGAGGGATAAAAGAAAAAGAGGGAGGTGGAGTAGGAAACGGGGAGGTGGAGGGAGTAACCTGTTGAATTTCCACGTGTGTCCTGAATTTGATACACCCCATATCTCCCATACAATATCTATTTATTTATTTTATATATTTTTTGTAGAGGTAAAATGAGAATTACAGCAAAAGTTAGAGGTGCAGGAAGAAATCCCTGCATAGAATGACTAAGAAAAACTTTACTGGGCCTTAGAAGGATTTTGGGCCATAACTGGATATCTATAGTTTTTCTTGTACTTCATATTCAGTGGGTTTCTCTTCACACCCCTAAACTATTTCTTCAAATTGAAGTCAATATGATTAATAATATTATTGTTATGGACACCATCCTCCTATTTTTGTAAATTGCTAGAATATTATTTTCATGTCATAATAATTTTTTTAACGAATTAAGATGAATGTATTCTTTTAGACAAACTAAATTATAATTTTGGCCCCTTTTAATTACTTGATCCACACTTTTTTTATTCTATTTTTTTATAAATCTAGTCATCGCATTAATGATTCTACTCTTAATTATAATTTTTGTTTATCAATTTACTATTTGTGACTGCATTTAAGGGATAATTGAATAAGCCATCAGTGGATTGTACTTTCATAAGAAATTACGGATCATTACAATAATAGACTCTATAACGTGATTGTAGAGTCATTTCTCCCATGCAAAGTTAAATAATTCTTACTCTAAAAACTTCCTTAATAACTTACACTGGAAATACGTTTACTGAAAAAATGACAAGTTTTTTTGCCTGTGATTAACAAGCAATATTACAAATAACACATTTCTAATGACACTTTAACTAACATATCGGCTCATTTTAATTAAATCTGTTTTTCTTTTCTTTTTATAATTCTTGTAATCTAAAAAAAATGTTTTATCCAAACATAAAAAAAAATATTTAAAAAATAAAATAAAATGTGATTGAGTATTTTACAGTAATAAGATAAAACTAAAATAGTTTACCAAGTAGACGATTTAAAATTGTTAATGGTATGTTTAACCATATATGCTATAGAGAAAGTAATATAAATACTTTTCAAATTACAAGTACTACAAATATCAAATTTAAATTTTGGGACTAGAAGCAAACTTAATTAATATAAAAAAAAACACTAGAAAATCAACTTAAGCTCGGTAGCAAAGTGAATCTGCAGAATGAATAGAAGCCAAACTTGTAGCTTAATATTTTCAAGAAAAAAGTGGACTTCATTGGAAGAATACTCGGAGAGAAACAAAAATATACGTACATAGCTTGTATATTACTGGATGAAAAAAAAAGATAATTAATTTGATTGTAAATGGATGAACATATGCAGAAGACACAATAGAAGTGGAATTAAACCTATACATTTTACACTTTTACATTAAAATAGTGAAATGCAATAGTTTTTTTTTTCTTAAAAACAAATCAAAAATCGACAGCGTACGGATCTTTGTAAGAAAAACATAAAGTGGTTTCCAAGAACCTCTCCCACGTAATTCTTATCAAAGCATGGTGACAAGAAGATTTGATTTTAGCATCTTTGTTGAAAGAGATGTTCTTACGAAGTAGATTGGTTGCTATTGGAATCTGAGAACGAGATTACGATCTTACTACTTGCATTTATATTAACTCCATCATTACGTGTAGTCCATGTCATCTATTAAAGTTAAAGAACATGTCAACTTACATAAACTCATATACAATAAATTTGTTAAATTTTCATTTGGATAAATGTCACGGAATAAAATATGTGATTAGTGGTATAATGTAATAATTATATGTTTCATCTAGTAAAACACAACCTCCAAACCCATAAAATGATAAATTTTATTATCATAACTTCAAAATATTCTTTCAATATTACGTTTTCTTATATTGAGATTCTTTTTTTTTTTTTTAATTAAATTTCATTTATTAATATAAATAATTAAAATATACAAGGCAATTTTAACCAGATTTAACTTATCTGTCAAAAAAAAAAACTTAATGAGATATTTTTGTAATATCATAGAAAAGTTGTATATAAATATTACATGCTTGTTAGAGATTTGATTTATTCTGTTAATATGGCGATATTAATGAAGAAAAAAAAAACAATTTATAAGCTATGAAGACTAAGATGTATATAGTGATAATTCTTCGTTTTTATAAAATATAAGTTTTTCTTAATAGCTTGTGAACGATATATGTTGGCAAATGTATTAAAGACTAGGTTCATTATTTACGACTTTTTATATCTTAGTTCTAATATAATTTTGGACAAGGTGGTCAATTGGACATGTTATATTTCTTTCCCTTTAATAGTAAATACAAAAACAATATATCAGGAGATTCAGGATGATATCAGTATATTTTTGTATGACGAGTTATAATCATATATGTAAAATGTTTTATAACTTTTTCATACTTATTTATGGATTAATTTATAGATAACTTAGGTAGTAGGTAAGTTACTTAGGCGAGTGTATATATATATATTAGCTATGTATTATTAGTTGGTGAATAATTTCTGAATAAAGAAAATGCAAATGAGTGTGATGAGAATCTTTGTACATTTTTTCTTGGTCGAGTCTTGATGATTTGAAAGAAAGAATGAAAAATGATAGGTTGGATATGGCGAATCATTCAAATAATATGTTAAAGAAAATGAAAGTTTTATCGAGGCATGGATGGTATATGATACATCAAGTGGGATGACCTAATAATATAATAAAGGCGAAGAACAATGACCAAACCACAGAAACAAAAAGAAGAAAAAAGAAAGGTAGCAAAGCCAAAAAGCGATGATTCAAATACTGAAAAGCTCCAAAAAAAATCAAACATGAGATCTTTGGACCAATCAACCACTATTGCTCCTTCTTCCCATGGCCATCTCCTGTTAACATCACACGTACTTTGCAATTGTGTGTTAGAGGTTTAGGGGTATGAAGGAAGAAAGTAGAAGTGGCGTTTAAAATGTAGACATGTGGCTGGGAAGTCCCAGTCATGGCGTGTGAAGCACCATACATATAAGTGGGAGAAAAAAAAGACCAAGGATTAAAGAGAGCAGTAACAGGTGAAGGATTATCCATTGCGATTATGGAGCTGGTAGCCGCAATTGCAAAACCCTATATTAATGCATGTTGCCACTTATATATATATATATATATATATATATATATATACATGTAGACACACAAGTTAAGCAAACATTCAGTCTTTCACTTGTTAAATCAACCACTTGTGACTTCTGAGTGTGTCTGGAACGGTGAAGAATAGGATAAAATCAGCAACATCTTCACTAATATACATATCACAAGTGTTAACATAAAAAAAGAAATTAAATATACTTTAGTTCCAAAACTTTAAAATCACAGTAGAATTTATTAAAATATTGATATATTTTGATTTCTATACTTTAAAAAATTATATATATATATATATATATATATATATATATATGTTTATGTCAGAAAAACTTTTTTATATTAGTTAAAAGAAAAATTTATATAGATTTTTAACCAGTATAAAAATAGTGATATAAAAAGTATTCGATTTTGTATACTAGTTTCATAATTAATATATAAATTTATTTTTTATACTAGTTATATTGGTTCTCAAATCGATTTAGAAAGTTTGTTAGGAAAAGAAGAAAAAATCGATGTATGGTCCATATTTTTTATAAACGCTCTAATTGGTATAAAAAGTCCAATTTTTATATTGAGTATAACTTTAACTAGTGTAAAAAATGTAATTTTTTATACTGGTTAGTGTTACAACCTATATAAAAAGTCACTTTCTATATTAGTTCTGTATAAAAAGTGGCATTTTTTTTTCCAATACCAAATCAGTATGTGCTACTATCCATAGAAAAACATGCATAAAATTCAGTCCTAGAACAGTCTCATAATATAATCCACATGTATTCAAGGAACAAAATAATCAAGATATTTCGTAATATTACACATCAAATAATATTCCATAACCTCAATGTATAATGAATATATATAATATTTACTTAACATAATCTATAAACACTTAAAAAAAATGCAACCAGTTACTCTAGAACATCCTTCGAGACCTCTTGCTCCACCAAAGATGCATTACCGAATATCTACTAAAGAATAGTTTGAGCCAAGTTATAATAATAATGACTTAAGATGTTAATTATAAAATATTCACGTTACTAAATTTCACGAGTCAACAATGTTTGAGGATATGATTTTTTAAATGTGCCTCATGACATTATATATGCACTCAAAGCTCCCTGGTTGACGCTAGCGCTACAAGTTAAATTCATAAAGTTTTATAAACTATATAATTGTATTTTAATAGTTTGAAAGATTAACTACTTGTAGTTGGTGCAATGAACTTCAACTTCTTCTTAGAGGTGATATGGATTTCCTACCTCCTCAAATAAGCATCATCCACTATGTAAAAGTTAATTGTACATTGAAATGAGTGTCTAATATGGAACTTAGTAAAATTAAATTATGTGTGCATAAAAAATAAATTATTAAAAAATTACGTTATTATTATACTTTTAATTGCTAAAATGTGAGGTTTCTTGTGTAATGAACACAAGAGAATCACAAGAGACTATTGAGAAAAATTTACTAACAATTATCAATGATTCTTGCTGATTCAAACAATAATAATTTGAAATAAGATTTACATAAATAGAATTTTATTAATAAAAAACGTATACCTACTATTTCAAATAAGGTGCTAAGGACACTTTTTTTTTTCATTTTCAAAGGCATCTAAGAGGTATTTTTGCACCTATTCATCTTTATTCTCAACTCCTTGAATGGAAAAAAGGGTCAATGAATCCATAAATGTGATCATTCATCCTCTTAATTCTCAACCGATGTAAATACCTTAAACATTGAAAATGAATAATGTCAGAATAACGTAATTAATATATTTAAACTTCATAAAATGAATCATGTTAGAATAATATACAATACCTTAAAGGAATGATCATTGCTGGTTAAACAAACCCTTAAACTAACACATTAATAGTCTATTTCTAAATTGTTTTCTAAAACTCTGTAATTTTCAATGTCCACGATGAAGCTTGAAACTTCTCCATCCAAAAATGCAACACAAAAACATACATTTCATATTCAAATGTACATTCATAATTCATCAACATCACAAAAACATATACATTAGGTTGAAATGCTAACATTGCATAGAATGCAACATGCAACCCGTCACGCGACAATGACCAAACATACACAACACACTGGAAAATGGTCAAATGCACACCACGCACTGGGGAACGACCAAATGCACACCACGAACTGCAACTTATAAACCCACCACACTAGCGACGCATTAGAGGAACAACCACGATAAGAGCTTCGCCCACCATAGAAGAGAGCTTCAACTATGACAAGAACAACCATGACAACTTAACCTATCCACCACAACAAGAACTTAAACCACCAATGATAACTAATTAACGACAACGAATAACAAATTTACCTACCTATCACTACGAGAGCTTCAATCACCAATGACAACCAACAATGATAGAACAAAAGCAAAGAACGAAGGAAAGAGTGAACGCGATAAGTAAGATACAAAAGCAAGTGAAGTGAAACTAGAACGAAAAAAACGAAAAGTGTGCATAAGAGAGAAAATGAAAAGTGAAAAGAAAGATAAAAGAAGAATATCAAACATTTTATACCGGTTATTGTGACTAACCGATATAAATATTTTCCATACTGATAATTAAGTTATTTATACTATTTAACATGTTTTCATGTCAACCGGAAAATAAAATATACATTTTTTTAATATAATTAATTTTAAGTTTAGTGATCAAAATATAGTTTAATTTAAAAAAAAAATAATTTTGTATTAAAGTGAATTCAGAAATTTAGAACATATTAAAAAAACACTATTATTAATATTGATGAATATTAATAAACAGATAGGGTGGGTGCAACCCCAGCACAAATATATGTGTAATCCTTGATGAAGACATAGCATGTGCGACAGTGCATGTTCATAAAATTTTTGGCCATTATTATTGGACAGCAAAATGATCACAACATAATCTAATATCCTGTTAAATAGTATGTTATGCATAGTGGTTATACATATATTACGATGTGCTCCATGTATATTCTTCAGAAGAGCATTTCCTCTGTCGGTAATTCCCTTGTCTCTCTCGATGTGGGACCAAAGAAACACAATAAAGGAGTAGTGAGATCCAACCCACCAAGATACGGATCAAAGTAGTGGTACTTGTAGTACTGCCAGAGCAAAAGCAAAAGCATTTTCTTTAAAAATGCCCAAGCCCAGTCATCTCTCTTCGCTGCTTATTTACTCTACACGACTCTAATTTCTTAATCACTACAAACAGTACACGGCTAAGTTAATAAAAAAACAGTCAAAAATAAACCACTTTTTTCCTCGTACGTTACCTCATTAAATTTATAATAATACCCCCACCTCTTATAATCAACCACTTTCCTCGTAAAAAGTACAGCTTGTCGACAAATAAAATCAGATTGGAGATCAAATTTATCTTAAACATGCTGCCAATTTGATCACTTGTTATCATTAACCACCTTCTTTAATTAGGAGCCACATCTTGTTAAATCCACCAGATTGTGATATCTATATCTACTTGCATCTCTCAAGATTCTAAAACAATATTTGGGACCATTTTTCTATCCAAACATAGGTATCATATACGACAGCCAAATAACTATTAACATATCCCAAACATCGTATAATTATGTACAAGAATGACGCATCACAAATACATGCATGAGCTGTATCAGAATATACGTTGTGGCATAGTACATATACAGAAGAAGTTATATATAGTATAAAGTTTCTGCAAGTTGCAGGCTCAAAATTTTAACTGTTATTGATTCGAAATGGAAACTTTTATCATAGTAAAACCCGAAATTATTTATCTCAGGACAAAGCCATGCATGTAATAACAACGTTGTTATTGAAACACAAACACACGCAAGTAACAAGCTATTGTTATGATTGAAAATGTGGGGGTAAAGTAGCACTATTCTTTGATAAAATGTAAATGCCACTATCGCTGTCTGTCGGGTAAAGAGGTGTGAGAAAACAATATTACAGCAACTTTCAGAACTCCTTTCGTTCTGTACCAAATAGATTTGCTTTTGAAGGAAAGAGGTTATATAATAATTTCATTACAATTTCTTTTCATTTTATTTTATTTACTTTAAGACTTTTATATCAAAATGCTTTACAAGTGTGTCGTGTCATTTTCTTTTTACAGGAAAATATTGCCATCAGTATAAACTTTAGCAAGTGAGATATAATTCATCATTTCTTGAAATAGCTCTACATGTTACACGTTTCAATGTATTTCCTTATGTTATTCTCTATTTTTATAAATATCTCCTTGAGATAAGTTTTAAATTCTTCTGCAATTATATTATTTATGGTTTATTGATTGCGAAATAACTAATATGAAAAGAAAATATAAAAAAAAATGTATTATAGAAGAGGGTTAAAATAATTTAAGCAATATTGTGTTGGGTCTATCAAGGAGGAGGTTCACCGAAGAGATACAAACACCAATGAGATATGAGCCCGACTATATAAGGAATTGACACTACTATCTATCCAAAACCTTAAGGCAATGGGTTAATGGGTCTTTAATCTTTATATAGTGCTCTAGTTTTTCATTTTTATCCAATGTGGGACTTGGACTCGCACTTGCATTCCCAACAATGAACTTAGTGTATTATTTCTCGTATATTTTCCCTTAATTATCATTCCATTTATCTTCGTACACTTTTTTAGTAGAACATACTAAACCTTTATTTTTTGTATTTTACTCATCTTTTTCTTGCACATCCTGTGTTTTGCACAATTTTCAAATACTATAAATTGGAAGTGATCATAATATAATGTAAATATGTTTTTTCTCTTTTTTATCAAATTATAAATGTTATATATGGTAAATTTATGGACTACGTTATAAAAAGAGCTCTTTAAAAGGCATATTAAGAATGAGTTTTAATTAGTTGATAGTATGACAAAACTGCATATATTAACCATATCATGAAACTTAGAGATATTTTAAAAAGAGGAGACGAAAATAGAGAGAAGAAATAAGTAGAAAATAAAGAAAGAATAAATAAGAAATAAAGCAAAAGAATAAAGGTTGTTTTATTAAAAATATATACGGAAAACAGAAGGAAAATTAGATAAAAGATAAAATATATATTTTTAATCTCTTTGAAAGTTTTAAAGTCTGAAAAGAAAAATATCGTCGAAGTGATTAGTTAGTTAGTAAAAAATAAAATATTTAGACAACTATGCATATTTGAAAAGTTTGAAAAAAAAATGTGCAGCTTTTTTAGAAACTATACAAGTTCTATATTGGTAAAATTTGAAAAAATATATCAACTTTCTTAATTGGAAAGTTGGGGTGACAAAACTATTTTTCATGTTTCAAATCAAATTTGGTTTCTTTGTATCTTTCCATGTGTCGATAATTGAGTATAATGTAGACAGAAATCCGACATTAATATTTGCCCTACAGAGTGGAAGAGTGTATATAAATGTTGTGTATCATATAATCATATCTAAAATGAATCTCTTTCAGATATTGCACTTTTTGGGTTATGGTGTAAGTTAAAAGGGCCAGCCAAACACGAGGTTTCTCCAACATCTGCCACATCCACAATGACAGCATTAAATTAAATTAGTTGTCAGCTACACATGGAGCATTTATGTTAAACATAATAAGATCAGTTTATTAAATATTTTGTCAGTTAATATATATATATATATATATATATATATATATAATTATTTAATAAAATATATAATTTTTTATATATACATAAATAGTATCACTGCTAAAAATTAATTTGAATTTTATATTTTAAAAATTAATTAAAGTTTATAATAGAATAGTAGAAATCTTTTAACCTTTACCTGTCATTTTTAAATAAGATATGGTAATAAGATTTGGTTCAGAAGGAAATGGATCCAAACTTTTGTATACGAGCTACTATTTTTCTCATGGATAATGATACTTTGACATTTAGAATGTGACAAATTTTTGACATCATCACGTATCACGTTCTGGGTGATCCACATGTTTTAAAAAATAAAATGATAAAACATGGATTCAATGTGTAGTGACAGACCTGGTATCAATGTACAAATAAGTGGGTAGGTTAGGCTAATTTTTAGCATAAGAAGGTATCGATGTAAAAATAGCGCAGATTCAAAAATGTCCTCTCGTGTTAAAAGTTAGCATAAACTACCCACTTATTTGTACATTGATATCATGTCTATCACTACACATTCAATCCATATTCTGTCATTTTATTTTTTAAAACATGCGAACCACCCAAAATATGACACATGGCGGTGTCAAAAATTTATCACATTTTGAATGTGAAATATCATTATCTTTTTTTAGGAACCTAAAATATGGGACATTGAATCAAATATGGAATGATACCATGTTTCAATTCATCTTCACCGAGCTTGACAACTCATTCATGGACTCACTGTTCCACCTGGCATATCCTACTTCGTCTAAAGTGGAAATAAAATGGACCCATATAGCCGAATATACAAAAGCATCAGTGGATGTTCCATATCATCATATGCTTCTAATCTATCATCTCTAACAACCAAGATAAAAAGTTTAATTTTCACTCCTTGCCAAAAACCCTTAGGAATATTCTAAACCCATCCACCACTCATCAAACAACAATAATACTTTCATTTTCTAATCATACTTAGATATCATAATCATATGTTATACCCTACTGTGCCAACTTCCCCTATCTCTCTCTCTATATATATATAGCTATAATTGCCTAAGATCTATAACCAACCTCAAGCTCCAACAACTAACTCTTCTTGAATAGATACCATCAAAAATGTATGCTTCAACTTCCTTTACTTCACATTTGCTTCATGACCTTCTCATGGACTCAAGCTCAAGAAAGCTACTCCTTCAAGACCCTCTCCATCAATCAATCAACGTAGCTGACTTGCCCAAATCCTCAGATTCCATCACTTACAACTCAACAGACTCCTATTTCAAAGGTCGTGACTTCGATGCAAATGTTGTCATGATACTCGCTGTGCTCTTGTGTGCTGTCATTTGCTCACTCGGCTTGAACTCCATCATAAAGTGTGTCTTGAGATGCTCAAACATAGTCATCAACGACCCTTCAACTGTCACCAACCCTTCATCCCGTTTGGCCAACACAGGCATCAAGAAGAAAGCCCTCAAGACTTTTCCCACCGTCAGCTACTCAACACAGTTCAAACTCCCAGCTTTGGACACCGAGTGTGTCATATGCCTCTCAGAGTTTGTCAATGCTGATAAGCTACGCATTCTGCCAAAATGCAACCATGGTTTCCACGTTCGCTGCATTGACAGATGGCTTAGCTCTCACTCATCATGCCCCAAGTGCAGACAGTGCCTCATTGAGACTTGTAAGAAAATTGTTGGATCCCAGCCACCAGTCCCACAAACCATTGTAAGGATCCAACCACTAGAACATGAAGCTTTGGAGCGTAACTATAGGGAACTATGCTAGCTAAATTACTCTAGTATTACAACCAATCCTCGGATATAATGTTTTGAAATTTCTGTTGCTTTGTTTTGACCTCATCAAATGTAAGATATACTAGTTAATTTTTTGTTACTGCATTCTTTTCAATGATATTATGAAGTTCTTATTTCTAGTGTTTTTATGCAATTTAATTCAAAGGTATCTTCTATCTGAGGATGAAGATAAAAGTGAATTACTGTAGACCAAGATAAGAGAAAACACGAGTGTTTACTCTTTATGGTCACCAACTTTTTTCATCATTATTATTTCCACTTAACTAATATGTTTAATAAACTAAAACTTAGGTGACCATTTTGAATGAAACAAATGGAACACTCTTTCTCAGTCTGAAGTTCACCAAGAATTGCTTAATCCAATGAACCTAAGATCGACAATATTTTGCAGATGCATTCCACCATTTCATTTTATACAATTAAAAAATACCCATTTTATTACCTTCACTTTCTCTATTTTATTCTTTTAAGTGGAAAAGAGCATTTGATATCAATATTTTAGTGCGTAAATTAATATCACTTTGCTTGATAACAAGAGCGCAACAGATAAAGCAACCTCTACCAAATATTTCTAGTCCCATTATTTAATGAAAGGGTTTAATTTGAAATTCATATAAAACCGTGATTAAACATCACTTTAATCTGTCTAAGCCAACAAACTTTGGGTTCAGATTTGATTGCAAAATGCTACAAGTGAATAAGAAAACGTCCCTGATCGTTGCTGTTAACAACTAAGTAAAGAAAAACAGAAAGCTGTATACTTTATCCAGTTCATAGAGCATGATATAATAAATAAATGGAAGCTGATGCAGAAACCACTAATCAAGTTCCAATCAAATAAATGCACTAAAAGGGAAATGGTGTATCATAAAACTCATACATACATATATACCATCTAAGTGGCTGAATTTTGATTTGCTGTATATGCTTTGATCATAACATTTTATAGCGTTGTAGCAAATTGATAGGGTAATTTTTATATATTGAATGTTCTTGTTATGAACTATGTAAGACCAAATCAGAGGGTAAGAAAACCAGAAAACCGGGAAAGCCAAATATAAATTCATACATATAAAATAGAAGAGAGAGAGAGAGAGAGAAATAAAGAAAAAGCAAGTTCAAGTTAAATATGACAATAATTCACACATTAAATAAGATTTATTTTCTTAAGGTATGTTTCTGTGCATGTATATATCCCACTTGTTCTATGAGTGAGATTAATTGTCTAAAGTAATCACGGCCAGATCAAATTGATTGGTTAAGATCGCAATCGGTTTAATTTAAATTAGTGAATATACTTTAACTTTTTGCTTTTTGAAAAATGGGTTCAGAGAAGTTTTTAAAATAGATATAGTTTAGGATTATGTTTCCTTTTAACATTGTTTTGTTTTATTGGAGTAATAGTAATTATTAGGGCTGAAAATATGTTATCTATTCCTGATTCGGATTACTCTGATGTAAAGTTGTTAATTCAAACCCTTTTTAAAATTCATTCAAGTTTTATACTAACTCTCTTTAATTTTCGAAAGAGATAACCAGTAAACAAAGATTTATGTAAACAAATATAAGTGATGTAATAGTAATAATTAATAATTTTAGAGATCAAAATAATTCATCACTATTTATTAACTAAAATTTATTAGTATATAAAATAATTGTTATGATAAATAAAAAATATAACTTATTTATAAATTTGAGTAAAATTAATCTCTAATATTAACTATTAAGTTAAATTTAGTTACTTACTATTATTAATTTCTAAATTAGATATTAATTCATTAATAACTAAATCTTGATAGTTAAAAATTAATTTAGATTCAATTCAATTATAATTTTTTATTCATAAAAAAATTATTTTGGATATCAATAATTTTTAATTTATAAAGTAATAGCTAAATTAATTAATATAGTGATTAATTTTTTTCTCTAAAATTCAATATTATTTAGTGATTTTGAAGTGTATATTTTTTTTTATTACATTTTGTATTACAAGTTTTGTTGATCTCTAAATATACCATAAAATATAATTTCAATAGATAGTTTTATATTTAACCGAAAAATATAAATTAATTTTACTGTGATTTTGATTTTTATTGTTTTTATAAATTAATTAAATAATGTTAACGATGAAAGGCTGGTTGAAATATGAGAATGTGGCATGATACGATATGCAGAAATCAGAAGTCTTGGACTGCATTCAGGAAAGTGCGTGTAAATGCCTCACCACCAACAACTATACATACACTAAAACTTATTTATTTATTCTCTCTATTTGCAAATCAACCCTTTTTCTTTAACCTATCTATACCTTAGCTAATAAAAAATTGACTCGTCCCAAGTGACCCGGATTACTTTTTTCACCCCATAAATGATAATGGAGGTTCTTGCAGGCACAAATGGGCCGGAGAAGTTTTTGTTTGTCCACATCTTAAATTGCTTTGGGCTTGTGTAGTGGGGCCAGGGATACCAACCAGGAGAAGCTGAAGTGTCACAAAAGCAAGATATGCCAATAAGGAGTGAGGCAATCGAACCTTATCCACACTCCAACCACAACCTTAAATTACGTTACACTTATCGTATCCACTCCTTATCACAAATCCTGAGCCTCAAACAACACAAGAAAAGTAAAATAAAAAAACAAAAAAAATAGAGCCACTAGGATTAAGAAGACATAGTTTTCTTTTGAAGTTTGATCAAAACCAGAAAAGTAATTGCATATATCCACCATGTCTGCCATGAACTCCAGTGTCTTGGCCTGTAACTATGCAAGATCAGGATGCTCCGACCTCAATGCCAAGCTCACCTCCATGCCTTCTTCTGTTGCATCTCCACAAGTTTCTGCTCTCAAGTTGCCTGTGATCAAGGCTCATCAAGCAAAGATTACGGAATCTGAATCAAACCAAGGAAGAAGAAGTGCCCTTGTCTACTTAGCAGCTACCCTTTTCACTGCTGCAGCTTCTGCTTCCAACTCTTCAGCCAATGCAGGAATCATTGAAGAATACCTTGAAAAGAGCAAGACCAACAAGGTCTTTTCAAAACCTTGTTTTTGCAATACGATCACGGTTACCCTTTATTTCTCTTTTTCATAATTCAACTAGTTTCTAATGGATAATTGCTACAGGAACTTAATGACAAGAAAAGATTAGCCACCACTGGAGCCAACTTTGCAAGAGCATACACTGTGGAATTTGGCACTTGCAAGTTCCCTGAAAACTTCACCGGTTGCCAAGATCTAGCTAAGCAAAAGGTACTTTTCAACTTTCTTTTCGTAAGAAAACAATTTTTAACTTTTTTCTTCTACTGTGATCTTTATCAAACTTGTGTAACATAACACTGATTCAAAATTTTACTCTGGTTTCCTTTGATGAACGCAGAAAGTGCCTTTTCTTTCTGATGATTTGGACCTAGAATGTGAAGGAAAGGACAAATACAAGTGTGGTTCGAATGTTTTCTGGAAATGGTGAAATTGACAACATTTTCCCGTGTCAAGCTTCTCCTTGACAATGTCTCATATTTTCTGTATTATTCTTAATATTATCATTGCTGCTGTTTATGATAATCTATGTTTGTTGTAAAAACATTAGAAACTAAATCTTACTTGCCTCTTTCGTTTACATGAAGCCATTCCAAATGCCTTCTTTGTTTTTTGTTGTCTTGTTTCCAAATCAGAACTCCAGGGACAGATATCAAAACTTAACTGCTTTTTTTTTTTCAATTTGTTGTTCACCCTTTGTGTTCTTGGATATCAAAACTTAACTGCTTTAAGAGTGTTTGTATGTTGTCATCGCCTGCATGTTCTCGCATATGCTTGCTTGAGATTTCCAGAAGCATATGAAATTTGTGAAAGCGTCCTGAGAATCTTGAAATGTTACTGGTAATTTTTTCAGATTTCAATATGAGATTTTCCATCTTCTTGAAGTGAATTGACCTATTCTTTGCTTCAGTGATGGAGTAGACCATGGTTGGAAAAATGACCTTAAAGTTCATGTAGAGAAACATATAAAACTTGAATGAAACAGTTCAGAGAAAAATAAAAGAACAAAACAATTAACATTATTATCTTTTCAATTTGTAATCTAGATTTACTCCATCGATAAATTTAGTAGGTAATTTGGATTAAAAATGCTCATACTAAATTAAATCATTTCAAAATTTTGGATTAAAACTGCTCGTACTATAATGAGTTAATAAACAACTTATTATATTAAATTATAATCTTATATATTTAGAGTTAATTAATAATTAATAAACATGTGTAAATATACTTATTAAAAAATGTAAAATTTGATTATATTACATTAACAATACTTTTATATATATTAAAATATATCAGTATTTTAGTGTAATGTGATATAACTTATTTATTAATATGAGATAAAAATAAAGTATATAAAAATTGTAATTTAGTTTGTAATCGATTTAATTGATATGATAAATATTTTTAAATTGATAAATCTAGAACCAACTATAATGTATCTTTATGTTAAAATAAATATGATTATACATGTATGTAAAATCAAGAAAAATAAACATAAGAAATGGAATTGAAACGTGCTTCCATAAATTTGAATTCTTTTTATAATTTTTTATGTAATAAACGTTAATAGTTAAAATTTAATATTGGATAAATGTGTTGTAAAGGTAAGAGTGTAGAAAGTTGTGTTTTATATTACTTGATATAAATTGTGTGTACTTTTAACAATATGCATATATTTAACTTTATTATTTATTTATTCAGAAAAAATAGTGCAATTTATAATATCTATATGCATCTCTCTGTATATATTTGAATCACAAACTAAAATAAATCTAGAAATACAATTTTAAGAAACTAAATTTATTAAATTTGTATTTAATCAAATTTAAGTAAAACAATGAAATCACTTTTGAATTACATTTTTAAAAACTAATAAGATATTATGTAATAAAATCAAACAATTTTTTTTTAATTCAAATTCCAAATCACCATTAAATTATATTGATATGCAATTTGAGAAAATATCTTTGAATTAATTTACCAACTACTTTTTGTGACTAAGAGCATTTATAATTGAATCGGACAGAACTAAGTTACTTATCTTTTTATATACTCAGACAATTCTTTTTTATCGTTTTTTATGCAAGTATTAGTCAATATATTGAAAACATACTAATAATTTTTTTTACATACAATTATTGATTTTTTGAGTATTAGCAATATATTAATAAAATTAATTAAAAATAATATATATATAATAACAAAGTTAAAAGGTAAACTTTTGAAACAATGAATACACCAAATGTTTGGCTGGCGCCAAACGAACACTAAAATGGAAAAAGATGAATCCGCGTGATATCCCAAAACGAAATCGTGACCGTCCGATAAACCCATACACGGATTGCTCCAAACCCAACGCTCCAAAGGTGGATTTCGTTCCCGCCAAAATTTCAAGCACTCACCTATATAATTAAATGCCTTTGCCATCCACCTTCATCCATCAATACCCAACAATTATCCGCTTCAAATCGCTTCTTCAGAATTTTCTAAAGCTTCTAAATGGCCCGTACCAAGCAAACAGCCCGTAAGTCTACTGGCGGCAAGGCTCCCCGGAAGCAGCTGGCGACGAAGGCTGCTCGGAAGTCTGCTCCGGCGACCGGCGGAGTAAAGAAGCCGCACAGGTTCAGGCCAGGAACTGTGGCTCTGAGGGAAATCAGGAAGTACCAGAAGAGTACAGAGCTTCTGATCCGAAAGCTTCCCTTTCAGCGTTTGGTTCGAGAGATCGCGCAGGATTTCAAAACGGATCTGAGGTTCCAGAGCAGTGCCGTCTCGGCTCTCCAGGAAGCTGCCGAGGCTTATTTGGTTGGACTCTTTGAAGACACTAATCTCTGTGCAATTCATGCTAAGAGAGTCACTATTATGCCCAAGGATATTCAACTTGCCAGAAGAATCAGAGGCGAAAGGGCTTAATTTCTATGATTCTGTTTTTTATTTGTGTTTGACTCTAGGGTTTGTCTTTTCCTTATTTAGGTGATTGGAAGATTTTCTTTATGAAATCTTAAGGGGTTTATTATACTATTCATCTTTTGATTTTTGTTGACTGTTCTGTGTAGTACTTAAGATTTTCCTGTTTAATACTAATTACTAATGTTGTTGGGCCTCTAAACTTGTTAAGTTTTTAATGGATTTTTAGCTTTACCTTATGTTTAAATTCTGGAGACTTCAATTTGTAAAAATTGATATAATTGATATTTTGGTTAATAATGATATAATGAAAGGTCAATTTTTGTTTTTAAGTTAAAGGAATAAGTGTTAAAACACAAGTGAAATTTCTTTCCATATTTTTCTGGCCCCAAAACAATTTCAATTACAGTTTTATTGTTCTTGCACACCATCTGAAGGCCCAATAAGTGATGCATTTGGTATCATTTTGAATCTTTTTGTTGTATTTTAAAACCTATTCTTTTTGTGATTCGAAGAGTGGTTTTAATGAATTGGAATACAATGATTCATAATTTTGTTTTTGAATATTTATTAAGATTTGTGTTAATATGACAGAACTTAATGCTTATAATTGACAAAAGAAATGTCTTAAATACAAAAATTATTTTAAACATTTATAAGTAATCAATATTTTCTAGAGTAAATTTTGATTAAGTTTTGTCAAAAGCTTAATAATGTAGAAAATTATTCTTGTCTAGTTCGAATAAAAGTTTCCATGAATAAAATACAAGTTTACTTTTATAAAATAATTAAAAATAAGAATAAAAATTCCGTAATAACAGTAACATGTAAATATTTTTGTAATGATAATATATATACACACAAACACACACATATAACATATAAAGGTTTTGTATTTTTTTTAATATTAGTTTCTTTTGAAACTCAAATTTCTTTTATTATTACAGTCCTTTGAAACCAATTCTTTTATTTATTATTATCTATCTGTTTTGTTAACCATTTATCCTTTTTATATATTGTTTACATATAAAAACATTAAACTAAATAGATCATTAATGAACAAAAAACTTTATAGTATAATTGAAATTGGTTATTATATATATTTAATATAAAGTTATATATTTCAAATATCTGCCCATTATGTAGAAAAATATGTATCCTATACCATAGACAAATTAAAATACTTGAGAATTTTATTTAAACCAGCTTAAAGTTACGATTTCAATAATTTACAGGCTAAAGTAAAATCCGTTTTACCAAAGTAAATGGACCAATATTCCCAAGGAACCCGAAAACTCGAGAATACTTCTCGAGCTAAAAAACCTAAAAGAAAAGCTAAAAAATGGAAACATGAATCCGCGTGATACGTCGAGACGGAATGTTAACCGTTGGATCCAGTCACACACGGATCACTACAAATCCAAAGCTCTCAAATGCAAAATTCCTCCCTCCAAAATTTGAGAGTCTCACCTATATAATTGAACCCTCTTTCCATCATTATTCATATCAGAGTCGTTTGCAAGCTTCTCAGCTCTTCTTCTAATCAATACATAACCCTTCCAGAACCTCCAAATGGCCCGTACAAAGCAAACCGCTCGCAAGTCCACCGGCGGAAAGGCTCCCCGGAAGCAGCTAGCCACAAAGGCTGCTCGGAAGTCTGCTCCGGCAACCGGCGGAGTGAAGAAGCCCCACAGGTTCAGGCCAGGAACCGTGGCTCTGAGGGAAATCAGGAAGTACCAGAAGAGCACAGAGCTTCTGATCCGAAAGCTTCCCTTTCAGCGTTTAGTTCGTGAAATCGCTCAGGACTTCAAAACGGATCTGAGGTTCCAGAGCAGTGCGGTTTCGGCTCTTCAGGAAGCTGCTGAGGCCTACCTGGTCGGACTCTTTGAAGACACTAACCTCTGCGCTATTCATGCTAAGAGGGTCACCATCATGCCTAAGGACATTCAACTTGCTCGAAGAATCAGAGGCGAAAGGGCTTAGTTTTAAACCTCGTGTTTTTTTTTTTTTTTTGCCTTTAGGGTTTGTGTGTTTTTCTTCAGTCCTTGATAGTTTTTATGTGTGCATCTTAGAATCTGGAGTTGGTGACTTCTTCCAGTGACAAACCCTTGTGTACTTAATCATGTCAGATAATTTTAAGTTTCAAATATTTGTCTCTAGCGTATTTGAATTTTGTTTTTATTCCAAGTATAATTTTCTGTTCTGAGTAATTTTTGTCGCAAGAATTAAAGACATTGCTGGTTCTCTGTATGCTATCAGTCGTAGCCAGAGTAAAAATTGTTTCTCCTTGTTTATATTTGTGTAAAATAATTACACAATCTTCGGTCTTGAATCAGAAGCAGAGTAAATGAAAGCTAATTCAACCCCCTAGAGGGGTAACTAATTGAACATACCTTAAATAATGCACTAAAACTTGTTTCTTGGAGCTGAGTATCAATTGTCTTTAATGGTTATGCATCAGGTACTGTAGATAGTTTGGGTTCAAATTTCTTGGTTTTCTGCTTCTTCATTAATTCCGTAAACTCCCTGAAAGCTGCATGATGAACAAGAATAATAGCAGTAGTTGATATTTCATAAGATTTGTAACGAATGTAAGTGACATAATAATAGCAGCAGTTTATGTTTCATACCGTAATCAGAATCATGAGGTCCTGGGGAGGCTTCGGGATGGTATTGAAGAGACATTATTCTTTGAGCAGGGAAAGCAAGGCCTGCGCAACTTCCGTCATTAAGATTAACATGTGTAACCTCCACACCTTCTGGCAATGTGGCAGGGTCAACGGCATAGTTGTGATTCTGCCATTTTTTTCAGATCAAATGTTACTAAAAGGTTCACGGAATTAGAGTAGAAAGTTCATTAGATCGCATACCTGAGCACTAATTTCAACATGACCTGTTCGAAGGTTACGAACAGGATGATTCCCTCCATGATGACCGAATTTCATCTTAAAGGTTTTTCCTCCTAAAGCCTGACCTAGCAATTGATGGCCCATGCAAATTCCAAATACAGGCACCTTTCCCAGAATTTCCTTTACTGTCTCAACCGCATAAGGAACAGCAGATGGATCTCCAGGGCCATTGCTGAAAAGCACCCCATCAGGATTCATCTTCAAAGTTTCTGTTGCTGGCCATGTCGATGGCACAACAGTGATTTTACAGCCATAAGACGCCAAGCGCTTAAGTATATTATGCTTGATTCCAAAATCATAAGCAACAACCTGTGATTCATTCACCACATTATATATAAATCAATGTATATGCTTTGGGGAAGCAAAAGGTATGAGAAAGTGCCTAAAGAATGCTTCTTTCTAACACTTACATGGAAAGTCTCTCCACTACCCCTTGAACTAAAATCCCATTCATACTTTGTTTTATCAACCCATTCATGCACAGTTTGACATGATACCCCACTTATTAAATCAATACCTGAAAAATGAAACAACGATCACACGCTTCCACATCTAAGATCTTTTTAGAGTCTCAGAGATTCATATTCTTACCAACAATGTCCCAAGAACGAGACATCTTAAGCAGTTCCTCATCTGTTATAGAATTGTCAGTACTCAACACACCAATGAGGCTGCCATCTTGCCGTAATCTGCGTGTGATAGCCCGTGTGTCAACATCATCTGTTGCATCACAAAGTATCACCAAAGTTAAAGCCAAAAACTTAAGCTACAAAGGAATTTATCGAAGTAACACTTGCAGGGTTTATACATTCGTATAGATTACTTACAAATTCCCATGATATTCCTTTCTGATAAGTAATCACCTAGTGTTTCTACACATCTCCAGCTTGAGGTACTACATAGATTTATTACAAGGACAAACAAAAAGTAAGCATAGTAAAAAGTGAAGTTCAATCAGTGAAAATCTTTTCTGGAGCATGTAAATTAACCTGATACTTAAACTTCTAATTACTAGACCAGCAAGGAAGCACTTTCTTGATTCCTCATCATCTGGCAGTCAGAGCATTAAAAGGAAAGTTTTAGACAACTTCCAAGAAGCAAGATAAGAGACTTGAATTTAAATACTCACCAAAATTTACACCGGTGTTACCAATATGTGGGTTTGTCATCAGCACAAATTGACCAGCATAACTAGGATCTGTTAGAATTTCTTGATACCTGCAGTGGAGATATATTAAAAAAAAGTTAACTTTAAACATCCATATATATCCATATTAAGACCTAATGGATGTATGATGATCTATAATTCATCTCATCTCACCCAGTCAATGATGTATTAAAAACCACTTCACCCACTTGGGTTCCTGAAGCACCAAACGACTTTGCTTTCCAGATTGATCCATCTTCTAACACAAGCCTAGCATCCGAAGTTTTCCAAGGTCTTTCACCATTCTCTACATTTCAATCCAAAAAAAAAAAAATTAATAAAATTGATCAATTTCTTCAAGCCCCATGTATACGCAAAGAATGTGTTCACTTTCAAGTGTAAGCAAATCATACACTACCAAAAGGAAAAATGGCTTCGAATAAAAATCATGCACAAGAAATTGGTTTATTGGTAAAAAAAATGGAGGAGAAATGAAGAAGAAGGGATTACTAGCAAAGCATCTGATAGATAAGACGCGAAGCCTAGGTGGCGACTTGGAACCGACGAGGTGACTCAGAGAAACACCTACGCCCAAAGATTTTGCTGCCATTGCCACTTCGAACCGTTCTGAAATCACTTCTGTTCAGGTTCGGATTATGGTTTTTTCTTTTTTCTTTCCATTAAAGTTGTCCTTTTTATGTTTCTTGTTCTGTCGTTTTGAGAACAGATACCACTAGTTTTCATACACATCTTTTTTTTTTTCTTTTTAATTTTTGATGTGTTTGTTCCGTCTGCCTCTCCTTTTCTTCTTTGGTTTCTGAAAAAGGTAAATTCCACTTGCGTGGTTCACCGAGCGCTTCTGCGACTATGATCTTTTTGCACCATATATGTCCAAACTAGTGGAAAGAATATTACAATTTTCAATTCAACACTTTATTGTAATAAAGTTTGATTATGATAAACCATTTTAAGAGTTACTTGAATCACAACTATATGCACGATGAATCAATAAAATATGTTTTTATTTTATTATATTTATAAATTGTTTATATTAATAAACATCCACCCTATTTATAAAAAATGTTTTTTTTTAAATCTACACGTCTATACATTAAACTATCTAGTCGTTACTATGTACTTTCAAAATATTTACTAACTTTTTAAACTATATCCAATTCCTTGATAAAACAAAAATTTACACAAACCACATTTATGAAAACTTTTTTACTACTAAAATGCAATAACAATTTTAAAGAGTGCGATAAACATTAAATCAAGATATTTGGGATTTTCTTACAACCTCTCTTTGCTATACTTCACCAATATTTTAGATCTTCAAACTATGTTTTCAAGATTTTTTTGATAAAAAAATGAAAATATTATAATAAGTTATATAAAACAATTCTTCCTTACGAGAGTTTAAATATTTCTACTTATTAGATAACTTCACATCATAATTTTAAACATTTAAATCTATCATATAATTTCTAAGTTTACGTTTGTTTCATATTTAATATTATAGTGAAGGATAGAAAAACATGTATGTAAATTATGGTTATATGACTTTCCAATATGTAATAGAGAGATTGGTCAATATAGATAATGTTGGATGGACCAATTTAATAATCAGCATTACTAGGTCAAATATTAAGTTAAGTACTCATTTAAGATAATGGGTCGAGATTGGGCTGAGACTAATGTTTCACTAATCTTAAGTCCATCTCAAAAAAGTATAAATAAAGGTCAAAGGTAAGAGGTAAATGATCACATTTGATGTACATTTAATACTATTGTTATGACCACGTATGGACTATTCCTTAACTTAAGTATCGAAGAACCTTTGGTAGATACTTCTCCCGACGATCAGAGTGAAGAAGGAGACATTTCAAAGACGTAGATTCTCGAACATCTTTGAAGAGGAAATTAAGGTGTTAAGATGTTATTTGACCCTATACCCAAAACAATATATGTCTGTGATTTAGATATAGTGATTTAAAAGAAAGTGCAAAGAAATATTTGCAAGATTGAGAGAAGATTTGTCTTTGCTTGAATGGAGGAATAGAGGAAAAAACCATGTCACATAATATGAAATTATAATTTTTGCCTTCACTTTTGCACTATGCATGACATGCAATTTTATTAATTTTGGATTGTGCATGATATGAATATGTAGCATGTAAAGATGCTTGATGATATTTTTCAAGCCATAACGATGGACAATGGAGATTCCCTGCATGCATTAACCAAGCCATGGTAGCTGAAGTTTTGAACACAATATCAAATGCATAAATGAGTGGTTGAAGGTGTATTTATGTTGCAAAGTTCAACTTTGTTATGCATTTGGTTGTGATTTGTATTGTCCATTTGAAGGACAATGTTGGTTTTGAGTTTGTGAAGTTAGGTTTGTGTGGTGCAATTGGGAACCTAGGTAGTTGTCGATGGTTTGGTTCGTAATAGGTTTCACAAGACTATGGAAGGAGACCTCTCTCCAACTCAACCATGGTGACTCAAGAGACAGGAGTACAAACACTGCCAGAAGAGGAAACGTGTTAGAACACAAAAAAAAGGAAGAAGACATAAGTGAAATATTATTTATTATTGATTTTGTATGTTCTAATTACAAAAAAGGGAAAACCTATATGCTTATAAGGGTTAAGAACCCTAATAAAAAAGTGGTTACTAGAAAACTTTAGATTCCTAATAGCCCCCTCTAAAGCTGAATGATGAATGTTCATTAGTCTAAGCTTGGAAATGATTTATCTATGTGACGATCAATGGAGGTTCTTCATAAAGATGTCAACTAACTGGTTGTTCGAGCGAATTCTAAGGAGATGGGAGAGCCCCTGTTGCAACACAAATTACATGACAATCAATGTCAATGTGTTTCTTTTCTTGTTGAAGTTGGATTTCGAGCTATCTGATGACCTGATTGGTTGTCATAGTAAAAAATGACTGGAGCTTGAGTCTTCACATTCAGATCCCTTAGAGGGTAAGTTATCCACTTGATGTCATAAGCAGTTGTAGCCATGTTCGATATTCTTCCTTAGAGGAAGATCTAGAAATAATGTTTTGTTTCTTGGATTTTTATGAGATAAGGGATGAATCCAAAAATATAAAGTACCCTATAATTGATTGTCTAGTATCGGGACAGTTTGCCCAATTAAAATCAGTGAATCCCTTGACTTTTTAGTTCATATATTGCATTGAAAAAGATACATTGAGTTAGGTTTATTTTGATGTATATAAGGATATGTAACTGCTCGATAATGATGTGTAATAGGACCTACAAAAATTGGCTTAATAAGTGTACTGAGAAAGTGATATCAAGTCTATTATTTGTTAAGTAGAGAAGCTTCTTTGTAACTTTTCAAAAGGTATCAATATTTTTTAGAAGTTCTCATTCTTCAAAGAGAACTTTGGTATCACCTATGGAAGGATTTTAATCGGGATTGTTGTTCAACATTCTAGTCTTTGTTAGTATGTCCAATGTGTATTTTCTTTGGCACATGTAACTTCCCTCCTTAGTTTTGGAAAATTCCAGTTTAAGAAAATACTTTAGATTTCTTAAATCCTTTATCTCGAAAGAATTTTCTGCAAGAATAATGTCAACCACATACATTGTTAAAATTGTAAAACCAATGTTAGTAGATTTTATGAATAAAAAGTGATTTGTGTTAGATTGTATGAAACTAATACAAGTAAAGTTAAAATTGTAAAACCAATGTTAGTAGATTTTATGAATAAAAAGTGATTTGTGCTAGATTGTATGAAACTAATACAAGTAAAGAACAAAGATAATTTTGCAAACTACTATCGACTTACTTGTTCGAGTTTATATAAGGACTTTGTGAGTCTGCAGACTTAATTACGTTTTGAGAATTTGAGTCCAGGTGGTGGAATCATATAAATCTATTTGTTTAGATATCCAGATAAGAAGACATTGTCCACGTTAAACTATTATACGTACTAATTTTTGGTAGTTGCAATAGCCAAAAGTAATCTTATCGAAGTTAACTTGGTCCTATAAGAAAAAATATTAAAGAAATTTACGTCCTCAAAATGGTTGTAATCTTTTGCGACTAGACAAACTTTGTGTTTCTCTATAGAACTATCAAGTTTGTATTTGACTTTATAGACCCATTTGTATCCAATTGGTTTTTTTAATAGATAGTTCAATAAATTTCCAAAGTTTTATTGTTCTCAAGTACCTTCATTTCACTTTTCATGGTCTTCATCGACCTTCATTTCATTTTTCACGGCCTTCATCCACTTAGTTTGTGTGCAAGCTTTTTCATGAGAGTGAGATTCATTAGTACATGTCATAGCAAGAGTGTTTTTTCTCTGATCATTAGATAAAAAATTTCATACCTAATTTAAATATAAAAACAATAATGATTTTTTTTTAAATTGAGCATGAGATATGGTAATTCATTCCTGTCAAAAACATTAATTTTACTTTTCTTTTTTCTGAAATTCATTCGTATGAATCGATCTTCAGATACAAACAATTGAATACATGTAAATTCTAGTTACTACAAATTATCTTTTTTTTTTTTTTTTTTATGGATGAGAAAACATTAAAACATCAGTTGGGAAAAATGTAAACTCTCTGCAGCCAGCAAAGCTATGAATAAAATAATATTAATGTGCGCCAAGAAAAAATACGAAGGACAAAATTAATTTATTATAATATACATAGTCAACAAAATTTAATTAAAAATGCTTGAAGAGGAGAAAATGAAATTCTTGCATTTAAGTAGAAACCTAAAAGCCTAAAACACAAAATTATTACCTTTTATGAACATTTTATAAAAATTAATACTTTAGTCACTGCTTTCATTTTATGAGCGTGCTGAGAACGCAAGAAGAGAAGCGATATATATATATATATATTGATTCCTTGAAGGAGAAAGCGAAAGAAGAGAGAAAATAATTTGAAGGGCGAAAAAGAAGAGAAGAGAAGAGAGATGGGTGTGACGAAGGAAAACGTTGAAGCATCCTTGAAGGCCAAACTCAACCCTTCTCATCTTGTAAGCCTTTCCTTCTCTTTCCTCTTCTTACTCTGCACTTCGCTCACTCAAACCCAATCTCTCTGTTTGTTCTTTTGAGTTATCAAATTAAGAAGCATTTTAACCTTTTTGCATGCTATGCCACATAATAAGGTTGTAGTTTGCTGATCGTCTCCTATTCTTTACTGGGTTCTAATTAATCTTTATCAAGAGTTGTCCAAATTCACCGTTCTTTAAGTTCTGCATTCAATTGAGCTCTCTTTCTTGTTTTTACCCAATTCCCAGGAATGGTTTCGCTCTATGAAAATTGTTTCTTTCGTAGCATTTTTAGGGAGCCAGAAATTTGAAGACTTGTTTGGATCAACTTCTCTACAAAGCATTTCTAGTAAAAAAGAAAATAAAATAGAAATTAAACCAAGTTTTTGTGTAAGTTAAAACTAATACAGGTATGAGTTAATTTCTAAAAATTTTGTGAGCTTGTGGAGAAACTAATTTTGATTTCTTCTCTTAAAAGTGGTGTGGAGAAATTTCTCCAATCTGGTTCTTACTTTCTATATAGCCATATAAATACCGAAGGGATTGGTTTATCTAGAGATTCAAAGGATTGGTTTTTGGGTAGCAATTCGTGGTTAACCTGCGAATTGTGTCAGTTCCATTCTTGCATAGTCAAGAAAATGATAGTGTAGTCAAGATGGGTAATGGGTGGAATTTGGAGTTGATGAAGAAGATGGAATGGAAAGGGGAGAGATGTAGCTGCCCAACTGGAGAATGGGTTTGCAGTAGTATTGGGAGGGAGTGGGAATGGAAATGCCCGAAGAACTCCAATTGCACTCTGCAAATGATGATGATGATTGTGGATCGTTACGTCTGTGTGTCTAATAGTTCTTCAATTTCTTTGTATCTTTGTGTATTTCTCTTTGATGGGTGTGGGAATGAAGGAAACCCTTGCATCACAAGGCAAGTATAAAAGCATACCGCAACTAACAATTATATGCCCACGTCCTTGGCAAAGTGGCATGCAGCATATCCAAATCTTTAACATGTACCGCCAGAATATATATCTTTGGCTGTGTGATTTCTTTTCCAGAGTTATACTGCTTTGTTCTTGTTCGTTGTTCCTTTTAATGAACATTAGTAATATTTTGTCCCGAGTTATATACACATTCCAATTTTTTGTTGCACAAAGAATGATCTTGTGCAAACTATCTCCCTCGCCAACTAGGCTGTCTCATGCAGGATAGTCAGTTTCTTATCTGACTGCAACCTTTTCTAGATATCAACGAGTCATTGACATATACACTTTCTTCTCCTACTAAGTTTATTAACTTTGATCTTTATTTTAATTCCGTAAGAATAGATTATTCATGGTGCTTCTACTTATCTATTGGATCTTGGTTGTTTAGATAATGCATTGAAATTTTATGCAATCTAAAAATTTCATGTTCTACAGGCTACCTGTTATTATCTATGGCTATCAGAAATCCATATAACAATTTTGGAATTTCCTTAGATATTGACAGTCTGAATGACTTATGCAGTGACCTTGGATTTAGTGTTGGATCTTGAAGCTTTCGCACATGTACAATCTTATTGTTACAAAAAAATTACTTTTGCCAACATTATGGTTTGCTTTATTACAAAAACTTCTTTTAGTACGTCAACCGAGAGCTTCCCCCTTGCGTGTCATATGCGGTCTGTAATATGGAATTTGTTGTGCATTAATGTGAAAGTTTGTTAAACTTCAAGGGGTAATTTATAAGGGTATATGGATTGTCTGTTAATTCTAGCTTCTTTTAACAATAACAGTTTGTCTAAGTTCATAGTTGTTACGTGTAACAGAACAAATTTTATTCCCCATAGGTAATGAGTCTAGTTCAGGGGTGTACTGAGTTTGACACTCACTTTTCTTAAATATTTCCGTTCTAATTGTATTCTATTTGTGTTTCAGGAAGTGGTTGATACATCTGGAGGGTAAGTTTTTTTCCACTTACAGACCTCGTGTCCTCTACTTATAGCACTGCTTACTTCCTCCTTTTTTTTTTATCTTACAATCTTGTAATTTCCGTGTTGTGGCTATTAGGTGCGGCGCAAGTTTTGTGGTGGAGATAGTATCAGAACAATTTGAAGGCAAAAGGTTACTGGAGAGGCATCGAATGGTGAATGCTGCCTTAGAGGAGGAACTGAAAGAGATTCATGCTCTCTCGATAAAGAAAACTGTTACCCCAGAGCAGTGGAAACAACAGCAAGAAGCCAACCAATCAAATGCTGCTGCCTAGACCACATGTTTCGGTTATAATCATTTACAAATAAGAAATCCAGTGTGTTACTGACTTTTGACAATGTTTATGGATTTTAGCTGTCTGTACTTTTATCGACACTCAAATTTGTAACTGTAGCACTATGTCAAGTTTACAAATTTCTTCCTTTCCCCTAGTTATTAAGTAACGTGACCCTCTTTGGGTAGAAACTTTTACATCAACTACACTTTGTCGAGCGACCCCCTTCAAGTAGAAACTTTGAAATCAATTGTAGTCGTAAAACACCCACCTTTCGTGCCACCAGTGATCATGACTTCTAACTTTTTTGTTATTTTAACGAGGATGAATCAAGGATACTTTTTTGGTGTATGGGGACAATCGTTTTTGTTTCTTATAATATTTGATTTCTTACCTCATTATTTCTATGAAAATTGTCCACTTGCAAAATTTAGTTCAATTGAAGTACTTGCCACATGAGTTTTAACTCGAGGTTTAACGAATTGCTGCCAGCTCTTATGTATTAGAGACTCTTGAGGTTATACAATTGGATATCTTTTCCGCAGCAGTTTTCCAATGTTTCATATTTGTGCCTGCTTATCGCACACAAGCTTCAGAGACGTCTTTGCACATATGCACTTTCTTTGTAACTAAGTCGCATGCCAACTCAATAAATTCCTAAAAGAAGATGAATGTCGTATGCAGCGTGAAAGGCCAAAGCCAAATTCTTAAATGTTCAGTATTTTTTTTATAGAAACTTCACAGAATAATGGTTGAGAACCACTTTCCCGGCTGAAATTTTTGCTATTGGGGACAATGGGTTGCGTAGAAAACCACCGTATAATAAGGTATCTATCAATGGATCTCGAGTCCTTGGAGTGGGAACTTCTAAGCCACATGTCTCGATAGACCTATCCACACAGCACAGCCTTTATACAAAAGAAATGCAAACGTGTCATAGTTTTCCTTCTGCCTAGTTACTCCTTATCACCAAAAGAGATAGAGCAACCACTCTGTCCACATGAAGATTCAATGGTCACTAACCCAGTCCACTCTCCAATGACAGATTCCCATGTGAGTCCTCTCAGTTGTAGAACCATGAATGCCATGAAGCTACGAAATTTTGCCCCACCCAGAAATCATTCAAGATTTGGTGAGAGACCATTATGGTTTAGACCCGTTACAATCCTTAAAGTTGCAGAACACAATTCTGGGTCAGGCTTAGTTGAGCTTGAAACACTTGCTCAGAAGAAAAGAGAGCTTTACCAGGCGGTGGAAGGTACACACTTGTATTATTTTCATCTCCCTCTGTTATTGTAAATTTCAGACTCGAAAAAAAGAGTAATGCGATTGAAGCGGGTTGCAAACAAATGTGTTTCAAGGAATCAATAGGGGAATATTCGGAATGCCATCTGCCAAGAAGTCTGAAATCGAAAGTCTGGTTCAGCAGCTAGAATCTCTGAATCCTACTCCATACCCAACTCAAGAACTTGAGATGGTAACACCAATCCTTTCTGATTGACATTTACATGCTAACACAGTATGTTTTCATAGTTCTTATATTTAGACAGACCAAACACCTTATTTGACACAACTAATTTCTCTCTATTCTTCTTTTCTTTTCTTTTCTTTTCTTTTCTTTTCTCATCACATCACACACACTTTAATCTTTTTCTCTCTTCTAGCACGAATGTCGTGAAACATTTTTTATTCTTTTATCATGGGCAGGTAGCTGGGTGTTGGAGGCTTGTTTACAGTACAATCTCAATTTTGGGATCAAAGAGGACAAAGTTAGGCCTCAGAGACTTCATCTCACTGGATGAATTTTTTCAAACTATTGATATATCCAAGGTAAAAAGACAATGAAATTCTCAATTAATGTATCATGTGGCTTTTCAATTAATCCACTATTTCAATTTTACTTTCTAATGTACTGAGTTTAAACTTTGGTAATGTGATCTGAAAATGGAGAGCAAAGCAGTTAACATGATCAAGTTCAGTGCAAGGGGATTGAGTTTGCTGTCTGGACAGCTCAGTATTCAAGCCTCTTTCAAGATTGCTTCCACAACAGTTAAAACTCCACTCGTTATTTCCTCACCTTTTCTTTATAACATTACCAAATAGCTTCCTAATTAGTTACTGCTTCAATTTCACAGAGAGTTGACATTAATTTCGAAAATTCAACTATCACTCCTGATCAGGTATGTTACACATACATTATTATCTTATCTTTTGTGGAATGAAAACAATATATTAAATACTTGAATGAAAATATTATTTTTCCTCCTTGCGTGGCAGTTGATGAATGTGTTCCGGAAAAATTATGATCTTCTGCTCAGCATCTTCAACCCAGAGGGATGGCTGGAAATCACGTATCCTAATTCTTTCAAGATTTTCATTTTCTTTTTCTATTTTTTCCTATCCTATAAAAGTCTTCAGTTTTCTAAAATAAAAAACCTATGGTTTCTTGCTATTAATTGATGAAATTTGTTGTTGTTTCTGAAGTCTACCATGGCATAGATATCTTGATGATTCGATGAGAATAGGAAGGGACGACAAAAGCAATATCTTTGTACTGGAAAAATTTGATGATAGTAAAAACTCCTAACTATTTATTGCTCTTCCTCTTTGATGTTCAAAATTAATACTATGCTAGCCATTTTTGTACTTGTACAATTTTATTCATCACTTTTAGCTTTTCGAAGCACATTTTCATTAAAATGTTATGTTAGTGATTACTGTACACTCTTGAAGGCAAAGAGATCCTTCTCTAGATAACAAGAAGCCCTTTTAATAAAAAAAAAGTAAGTGATCGGATCTTGAATTTTGCAAAATATAGAAAAAGATTTTGGACATTTATTACTTATGGAGAAGTCATAATTAAATCTTTAATAAGATAAGGATAAAAGGAGAAGACAAATTAAATAGAAAAAAAAATGGAGTGTGAAAAGTTAAAAGAGGGGTACAGATAGCAGCAAAAGAAGTATCTTTTGATGCTTTAGGGATAGCTTACTTACCTTTGGAAGCATTTATATACTATTTGTATAGTTTGGAGAGACTTAGTAACGAAGAAGTATATCTTAAAATTTCATGAATAGGAAAAAATAATTATTTTTTCTTTGAACAAGAACGAATTTACTACGAGGAGTAGGTATTCGTCTCATAAATTATTTTTTCAATGTTTGTTATTCTTTAATATTAAAATAATGACAGTTAATTTTTTATAAATATTTTATTATTTTCAACACATAATATAAATATGATGAAATTATATACTTTATTATGGAAAAGATTGTGTTCTCCTTTTGGACAAAATTTTAAATATCGTTTTTAAGCGTTATCTTTTTATAAATTATTGTTGGGAGAGCATAAATTACTATATTTGTCATCAAATGACAAACTTTTTATAATCACGTGATTTTATTATTTTTTATTTATATTTATTTTTTAAAATTATGTAGAAATAAAACTACAGACACACTAATATTATTTTTTTTTATAATAATTTCAGTCCAACTTAGTTGCTTTTTTTAGATGAATTAAGTTGGTTTTATTTAGTACATTTAATTAAAATTGATTGGGTAACACGTTTGTGAATTTCAGACTCAATGAATTATATTCGAGCTAGTGAATCTGGTTTTATTAACAGAATCTTATTTATCTAATAATGTTATTATAAAAATAAATTTATATTTTATTATATGAATACGATTTTCACATGGGTTGTAAATAATGTCATCGTCTTGGAATTATATAATATTAAAATATTTATATTAAGTTTTTTAATAAAACATTTTTTAAAATTACTCGTTGAAGGAATCTAAAACTCAACTCAACTCAATATACTTTATTCCTTATAGATCACGTATATTTTTTTATGCCGTCTAATTTTTTAGTTATAAAAAAGAAGATTCAACTATATCAAAGACGGCTTGAATGGGTCAAGCAACTACAATTCAACACAAAAATTAGGTCAGACAAAAAGACATATAAATCATATCACGTTGATTTTGTACGAGATATTGGTTTTTTATTTTTAGTTTTTATTAATTTTGTTAATTGGGGTTGATTAAAAGATAATTACTATTGGATTATACTTATTAAGGATTTGTACGATCACTACTATATTTAGAATTGAATGAAGTTTAATTTATGGAAGAAACTGTAATTTCTTTATAAATTTGATTAAGATTCTGTTTAATAGAAAAATGATGAAATAAAAAGCATGTAGCTCCTACCTGCACGAAACATTAAGTCAAATGATTTGACAATCCAACTTCTTCTAATGAATAAGAAAAAATCCAAATTAGAAGAGACATTTTGAAAAGATTTTATCATAACTCCAACTAAAGAAGAAAAAGACGAAAACAAGTCTAATGGCAGAAATAAGGTAATACAACCAAATACTTAATGTTAATCTTCAATTATTAAAGTTCTTTATTTTTCTTTAGCAAAAGCAATTGTTAGTTTATATAATTTAGCAGTGGAATAATTTCCCTTCACATATTAATATTGCTACCATCATATATTATGAATTTAATTATATTAACATTAATAATACATTATAACATAATACTTCAACAATCAATTGTATTAATTAATATATAATATTAAATAAAAGTTATATAGTTGCATTTGTTTTTCTCTCTTTCTTACTGTTTTTTTTTCCACCATTTTCTATGGGTTTTTTTTCTTCTAAATTTCTTTCTTAATTCTTTTTCTTTTAACACTATTTTTCGTTTTTTTTATCTAAATTGATTTGATTACTATAAACTGATAAAATATATATTATATAAGATAGTGTAACATTTTATTTAATGAGATCGATAAAATAAAATATAAAACTAGAATATGTATAGTATTAATTAATAGACTTATTTCAAAATAACCTTAGAATATATAACTACATAGAATATAAAACTTTTAAAAACTAACTCTTATACAAGATAATCATTAAAAGTTATAAAACTATTTTGTAGTGTTATTATTTTCTTTCAAATATATCTCATTATTTATTTTTTCATTTGCTATAGGTGATAATTGCAAAAGAGACTACTAAACACAAAAAAAAAAAAAAAAAACTAGTATATAAAATAGTTATCTAATATCAAATAAATCATATAAAATACAAACTAAAAATGGATAAAATATAATGAATATATATGCACAAAACAATTACCACTAAACTCAATTATCCGTATACTTGTCCTTGACATCGAAATTCACTAAGGCGTGCACTTGTTGTGGTCTCTACCCATTAGCTTTGATTGCCTTCGACCTAGCGCTGAGCGACACCTAGTGCTATTAGGTGCCACTTGGAACTCAAATCTAGGAGTTTTTTAGACTATGAGCGTCAGGTGTCATTTACTTGACTAGGCACCACCTTGTTTTTCTAAGTTGAGTCATCTCAGAAAAATTTATAGATGACCTTAAACATGTAATTCTTCACTTTGATCGTTGGAATATTTGATTTAAGGTCTGTAGTTAGACCATTTAATCACTCGTGATTGCTCTATATTTTATGTTTCTCTTGGAGTTGTAGTGCCTTTGTTACAATTCATCAAGAGGTTTCATGACAAGTGCAAGATTTATTGTGTCTAATTCAATACATAATTCCATATATTGAGTCTAGAATGGTTATCTCATCAATATTGTTTGTGTTGTTTCTAGAGTAGAATATTTGTGTTGATTGCTAGTTAATAAAGATTACATTATTATATAAATTTAGAATATATGTATGTTTGAAATTATCACTAGCTTACACTTTTCTTGTTGATTTTTTTTTATGTGTCTTTTGTAATGATTACCATAATGACGTGAGTGGATGGGTCTACAAATAAAAATGAGAATAAATCATATAAAGAATATTTTATGTGAAGATTTTATGAATATTATGTGTAGTCCTATCTTTTATTTTGACACAAAATTATGTGAAAAATTAATCTTTTTGAAAAACTGACATAAAACATATTATACAGTATGAATTTATCATATATGTCTTGGATATTTCTATGGTCAGGTGTGCTTAATACTTGTAACCTATAATGTATCTATAAATAGAAATTATCCATTTTTTTATTGTTACATATAAAAATACTAAGAATAAATAATTTAATTATGTCTAAAAGTTAACATTTTAATTACATAATAAAATATTTTTTCTTAAAAATATCAAATTTCTAAACACCTCTCTCTCTCTATATATATATATGTGTGTGTGTGGAGAAGATGTTGAAGATATGTCTCATCAGAAACTAATCACATTTGCAGTGATAATGAAGTGAAGTTGAGATGATTATAATAATTAAGCACTGAATACATATGAAGATGTTTAGTATTATGTTCATTAATTTGAGTTGAGGTATTGTAATACTTAGTTTGTTCATTTGAGGTTTTGAGGTTTGAGGTTGTGGAGTGGGAAGCAATACCAATACGTGACACCAACTAATCAATACAAAATCCTCCACTTCATACCTGTCATTCCAACTCCCATCTAGCTGGATTCACTTCACAAACTTAACTAAGTAAAATAATATATTAATTTTTTTTTATACATTACTTTATATATCAAATTATTTTATTTTATTTTTTACAAAATTTATGGTATAGAAACTTTATATATCAAATTATTTTTTTTAGAAAGGAATCAATTAATGTAAAGTCATACCTATAGAGTACTGACAATACATTCAACTAACTTCTCAATGTAATTAGGTATAGTTAATTATTTCAATTTTTTATTTTTGTTTTTTGTATTTAATAAAAACGTAGCACCATTTAAATCATTCTCTGTACCTTGAAATCACTTTTTACAATTTTTAAATATTAAAATAAGAATTTAAATCGATAAATTAATGATTTAGTATTTAAAATATGCTTAAACATAAAATTAAATAAAAAAAATCATTTCGTTTTATTGTTTTGTCGCACTTCTCTTAATTTGTACTGTTAATATATTAAAGTCTCGAAACATTAATAATTTAAGGATGATCTGACATATATAGTTAAACACTTAAAACTATTTAATAAATGTCTTATTTATCTGATACGTTTTTAAGTCGCTGATTTTAATAGAATTTCTCTTTTCTCATTGTCACCACTAATATTGAAAGAAAAAATATCAGAAAAATAATTTTATTTAACTGAAAAAGAAAAAAAAGAAAGTGATTTTTAATTTAAATGTAAAATTAATTAAATTGTGAATTTATTTATCTTCTATAATAATATGAATGATTATTATAATTGGGGGGTTTTATTCCTGGGTGCGTGGTTGGTCTGTGGGGACAGAACAGAACATAACAGAGAAGAGAAACAGAGAGAGAGAAAGGAAAGAAACTATGGTTTTAAATTGCTTAAACATTTTCAGCCACCGCATGCTCTTCATTTCTCTTTCTCTTTTCTTTCTCTTTTCTTTCTCTCTCACTGCCATTCATTTCTCCTCTTCTTTTTCCCATTCTTTCTTTCCAAACCTACGAACAAAACGAATAACTCTCACAAACCAGACCAATGGGAGGATGTGCGACCAAGCCCAAGGTTTCCTTGGAAGATAACTATGGCAACGCCAAAACTCCCCCACCTGAACCTCAACCTGAACCTCTTATCCAAGACAACCTTAATGTCAACGACATCCTCGACGAAGACCAAACAAACAAACGACGCTCTCTCAGCTTGTTGTTCAAGGAGGTACGCACACAAACCAACATCTCTTTTACTAATTTCTGATTATTTTATGCCTAAAAGAAAGACCTGGTCAAATTTCCCCAAAATGTTGTATGAAATATTTTCAAAAAATGATGAAATGGAGAATAATCGCAGAATTAATTGTTTTGGTTGTTTGCTCCTTTTCTGGGTAAACAGATTATGTCGTGTGACTCCGTTTCATCCGAAGAAAAGGAAATGTTCACTTACTTACACCTTTTTAACTTATGCACTGCTACTTTATGGTACTCGTTCTTGGTCCACTTTGCACCTTTGCGCAACAAAATTCAATGGCAAAAATTTTAGGGTAGCTATCCCAATCATGCAATATTTTCATAATTATTTATTAACCTTTCTTTTCTTTTCATCACCTACTCCTCTTCTCATTCGTTTACAAACTTTTCCAGTAAAATTTAAATGCTTTAATATTTCTGTGAAAAAGAATAAAACTTAGCTAATCTCAAATGAAAAAAAAAATCATGATACTGACTTTTAAATTAATCTATTCGTGTTTTAAAGGGACTGTAATGATCAATATTAATTTAAGAACACGTCTTTTTGAAATTAATCATAAATTTCAAATGTAGAAGTCAGACACAGAATACATGACAAAGAAACGTGCGATCCCTTTGGATCTAAATTCATCACGTTCACCGCTATCATCCTTCTCATGCTTTCATTATAGTAATTAATTAGTGTGTCTATTTTTCACATAACATCAATGATTGCAAACAAAAAAACTGGGACAGAGTCTCCTAGCACACATTATGAGTGTATTTGTTTGCAAGATTAAAAATTTGGATTCAGAAACTGTATTTTATATATTGATTTTGCTTTGTTTCCTTTATATTATTATATGAGAAATAATAAAGTTAAAAAAAAAAGATATTTTTACAACTAACTTTTATAATTTTCGAAACAATAAATAAAGCGAAGTTTTATGATTGAGAACAAAATAAGTAAGAAAGTACACATTTTTTTTTTATTTTTTTTATTTTGAAATGTTGTGATGAATTTATCTGTCTTGCTTTTTGGGGAAGAACAAAATAATAGAAATCAAAAGTTTGACTATTACAGAAGTGGAGCCTGGACAAACAAATGGACCTAGAAATGTTGTGATGTCCGTATATATCTGTGCATGATTGACGGTGTGGATGTCGTACAAATAATGCCTGGTGTAAACCATGGATCTAAACTTGTTTTGTTTTGTACCATGTCGTATTTGGTAATATAATTAGAGTATGGGTTTCCCTAAGCCTGTTTTTTTAGCATGTTTTGCGCCCTAAATTTGGTGTCTTGAATTTACCCAACTCATTGAGGTATTTTTTTATTTAATCAAGGCCCAATGACCAATACTATTGTTTTACTTTTCTTTTTTTTGGAAAAAAAATTAGAATGAAAGTAAGTTGATTTTTAAGGTTGTTTAGGAAGAGAAAAAAAAATGAAAAGTAAAGTTTGGACAATAAAGTATTTTTAAATAACAAAGCTTTATAATAACTTTTATTTATGTGTGTTTTGAAAATAAATTCTGAATAAAATAAAAGTTTCTTTCCGATATAAAATTCTAAGTTATGGTTTAGATTGCTACTCTAGAGCATTTAAGATTATATTTGTCCAAAAAATTAATATATATTACTCTGTATACTTATCTTTGTTTTTATGTTTTCTTTCACTTTCTTTCATAAATTAATCATGCCCTTACTGCATTGGCCTTGCTTTTATTTAATTTGCAGTACACTAAACTATGAAAAGTGTATGCACCTATATTTTTCACACACAGAAAATATAAATAGAAGTTTGGTACTATTCATTATCACAAACTTAGAGAATCTAAAAATATGTATTTTGTTTACTGTAAATGTGACATTTTTCTCTCTTTAATTTGTTTTTGAGTATTTTTGTTTTATATTGGTTAAAAGTGACCACTTCATTGTGAAACTTGGTTGAAGTGTTGGTGCCACGAATGAAATACTGCATATCCAACTAAAAGAAATTATCACCAACCTTAGACAAAAGCCAGTAAGAACTTTGAATTCACCACAGCAAGTTTCAAATTTAACATCATAAATCAATAAATGAAAAAGGCGGAAGAAAAGAAGGAATATAATAAAATTTCTGCATAAGTTCCTACATGATCGTTATCCAACCATTCTGAACAGACTATTTTTAACTTAGCACGCAGCTTATCCACAATGTCATTCCTTAGCTCTTTCTTATCTTTTCTAGTTTATAACTTTGTGTGTTTTGCAGAATAAAGATTCTGATGTTTCCACAGAAAATGAGAAAACCACAGTGGAGGAGACTGTGAAAGAAGCGTCTGCTGAGGATGCTAAAACCAATGAGCCAATAGTTAAACCAGAATCTCCAAAACCAGAGCAGAAGCTGTCCGAGGAAAGTAAAAGCAACGAATCCCCAAAACAAGAATTTAAGACTGTGAAGATAGAAACATCAGAAACTGAGAAACCTTCAGAAGGAATTCTTATCGATGAAGCAGCTAAGGAGACAGTGAAACTAGAGTCAGAAGCTGAGAAAACTTCAGAGGTAACTAGCGTAAGTGAACCAGCCAAGGAAACAGTGAAACTAGGATCAGAAGCATACAAACCTTCACAGGTAACTGGTATAAGTGAACCAGCCAAGGAAACAGTTAGACTAACATCAGAATCTGAGAAACCTTTAGAGGTAACTAGTGTTAGTGAACCAGCCAAGGAAACAGTGAAACTAGGATCAGAAGCTGAGAAACCTTCACAGGTAACTGGTATAAGTGAACCAGCCAAGGAAACAGTGAAACTGGAATCAGAAGCTGAGAAAACTTCAAAGGAAACTCATAAAAATGAACCTGATGAGGAAACAGTCAAACCAGACTCAGAAGATAAGAAACCTTCAGGGGAAACTCTTCCCAATGAACCTGCTAAGGAAACAGTGAAACCAGAACCAAAAGCCGAGAAAGATTCGGAGGAAAAGAATCAAAGCAGCGAGCAAGTGAAGGGAAAACATACAGAGACATCTTCTGAGGAACCACGAAGCAATGAACCCATCAAACACAACGAGAAGCTTATCGAACCATCAGAAACAGAAAAGCCAAGTGGGGAATCAAAGGAGAATGCTTCAGAAGCTGAAAAGCCCGAGACCTCTTTTAAAGAGAGCATAAAAACTGAAGCAGCTCTTCCTGAGGAGAAAGTAATTGAAGTTGTTCCAATCGATGCCAAGTCTGTGGAGAACGTAACTAAGGTTGCTGATGCTGACACTGAAAACCGCTGAAACCTGAAATCTGAATGAGAATCATCAACAACTAGAAACATAGCAGAGTTTCAGGTTGTTCTTTGTTTCATCCCAACCGAATCATTGTGTGAGATTTTCCAACTACATTTTCATTGTGTTTTTTTTTTTTTTTTTTCATATATATAGTTTGAAGAACCAATTTTTGTTCTTGTCAATCCACTTTTTTTGTTTTTTCTATTCTATCATTTCTTATCTGTATCGACAGGTCAAGGTCAACATTGTAAATTGTAATTTTGTTGTAAGTGGGAATCCCGTGGAACTTTGTGCAATACTAGAAGTAGTGCACAAATGTTACACGAACCAAGCTGAAAAAACTAGTTATTTTTGGTTTATAAATCTAAGGGTTTAGTATATTACCTTATACACTGTATATGACAAACGTTTCTTTTTATATAATTAAAATCAATGATAAGTCTATATTTAAATCAATCTATAAATTAATTTCGTAATTATAATAAATGATTTTAATTATGATGTGTTGAAAGATATACATAGTTAGCAAAAATTACGTAAATAGAGAAAAATAATAATATAATTTGAAAATATTGAGAAAAAAAAATGCCACTTGAAGGAGGAGAATGTATGAAGTGCAACAAGCAATGATTGAAAAAAGAGAGGGAATATATTATGGGATTGAAATTATTAAATCGACTAGTTTATTAGCTTTTTCTTAATTATAGTCTTTGCGTGATCATTAAGAATAATATTAATAATAATAAAATAATGATATTTAGACAATATTTTTTTGACAACATTTAAACATAGTAATATAGTAATATATTAGTATTATGCATATATGATTTTGGGAAAAAGATTATACTTTTTGAATATACATAATTAGGAAAAAACAGTTCTAAAGACTTTGTTTTATGTGTTAGTGATGGTATGCATAGACAAAGCCAGATGCACTAAGCATTCCGAAACCAGCATTTTCAGAATGCTTTTTGTGATTGTAAAGATATAATGTTGTGAATTATTTCAAAAATGGTGATCTAGATAGTTAATTAAGACTGAATCTGCATGAAAAATCTAATTTTCAAAACTTAATAATATACAAATTAACGAGTAATTAAGGATAGTGAAATATTGTCTCTTGGGTATTAGAATGAGGAATACTCTGTACTAATCGTGCAGGATAGTCAACTGAATTGAAGGTTAAATTCTCAAGGTCAATTGTTAATTATAAAAATGTAAATCAAAGTGCATTTTCAACTACACAAAGTCAACATACAGAACTAAAAGAATATATCACTAACAAATATAACATACGCTATAACATATGGTAAAAATGAATATATTTGATAAAAGGCATGACTGAACAATTTTTTTTATTTTTTTATTTTTTTAATAATATTATATTAATGATTTATTTTATTATAATAAAAAAATCAAACCATTAATAAAAATTAAATTCATAATCAATTATGCCAAGATGATATTGCTTGTAAAAAGGATTTATAGAATGAAAGTATAATTAATGGAATATCTTTCATCATAAAAATAGAAAAAATTAATTGAACTAAACTATAAATTGTACTGTATTAAATAAAAAACTAAATTACTTACAATAAAAATTAAATTGTATTATTTTGTAATTCAGTTTTAGAAAACTGAATTTCTAAAGTTATAGTTTTGAGTTAATTACTCGTTAATTTAAAACTAATTTGTTGTATACTTTTTATTTGTTTTAGATTTTTTAAAGTTTCAGCTTAGTTTGGTTGGTGTCGATTGGGCCAAACTTTGGTTGTGATCAACTCTACTGAATTTGATGATATTTTTTCGGAGTTCACTTGTCAGTTTTATACAAAGGTTGAATTAATCGAATTTTGGTTGCAAATTACTAGATCGAGTTTCGATTGTGCCCGAATAGGGTGAACTCAACCTATTTTTGGCTAGACCTAACTCGGTCGAATTTAATCTATTTTTGATCGGGATTGTCTCGACCATTTGTGATCGTCCTGACCAAATTTCACTGATTTTCAACCAGTGATGACTCGGTTGAATTCGGCCAATTTCGACCGAGACCAACACGATAAAGTTTTGGTAATAGTCGTCCCAGCTAAATTCAACCGATTTTCAGTTATGGTCAACGTGGCCAAATTCAATCAATTTTTTGTTAGGACTAAACCAAGCAAGTTTTAATTGTCTGATTTTCGATTGGGACCAACTCCGTCGAATTTCGATTGAGGCTAACTTGACTAAGTTTTGTTTGTGGCTTTCCCAACCTAATTTAGTTGATTTTAGGTTAGGGCTGACTCAGCTAACTTTTGACTATGCCATGTCTAGGCCTAATTCGATCAAATTTTGGCTCTGACCTGTTCCGACAGTTTTCCCAACTTGGCCCTTTTAACCTTTAGTCTAACCCGACTAATCTTATCTTTATAATTTTGTTGTTTATGGAAGAACATATATTATGAATGGAGTGGGTAAATACTACCTTTTTTAGTTTTTTAATTAAAAAATATTATAGTTCGATTCAAAATTAGTGTAGTTCGATTTAAAAATAGTGTAGTTCAGTTCAAAATCGTGCAATTCGAAAAAAGGTTAAGGTACATAACAATTCAATTTAATTCATATTATAGTTTAGTGTAGTTTAGTTTAGGTTAATGTAGTGCAGTTTGATAGAATAAAAAATAGTTTTGTTTGTTCTTTGAACTAATTTTTAGTTTTAAACTAGTTTATTTTTTTCAATGTAGTTTTTAATAGTACGATTCATTTTGTCCATCTCTAATCATTGATTATGATTATGCAATATGCATCATAACATCTTTGTGTATCCATGTTAACACAATTTATTATAGTTACAATTTTACATTTTTCCACATTTATCAAAGAAAATTTTTCTCTAAATTTTCAATTTTCAATTTAATTTCATATTTCACTTTAAAATCTTCTTATTTTTAAGAGAGTTGGTTGCTTTAAATATCTTATTGAACTCCCTTACCATGCATAAACCTAATCAAAAGTGGAATCACCATTAAATTTAGAAGGGGTGTACCTCATAAATTGAACTAAATTTGACTACTCCTAGAGTTGACCAGGGGAAGGTCCTACAACATTTGTGGTTGTTGTCTTAGAGGCCTCCCATTGTTGTAGATTCAATTTTTGAGCGTGGTCCATCTCCATTAGAGCTGTCAAATAGGTCCCTATAATAAGCCCTGGCCCTAGCCCATGTGTGTTGGGGCCAAAAAAGCCCTGTATTAAAAAAGCCCCCAAGGCTAAAAAGCCCCAAAGCCCTGTGGGTCAGGGCCAGCCCATGGACTTTCTTTTATACAAAAAAAAATTAAATATCCAACAATAAATTACATTTTTACAGAGAAAAGATTGGGTGAAAATTTTAAATAATAATTTGTCCATAGATGCAAGATTGGGTGAAAAGTCCATAAGCTTGACCAAAACATCTTCAAGAGACAATACAAGTAAGGCGCAACAGATATGCCAGGAACCAAATTTGACCACTGCACTGCAGCATGTTATAGCCACAATAATTCCTGCAATATCGCTGAATACTTTTCCGTCAGGCTAAATTTCTTCTGCTGAATATATGGCGAATCTAACAGAAATGGACATAAAATCATCAACTTGAAGGAAAAATTGAAAGTCAAACAAATGCAAGGACATTTGTTGACTAAGAAAAAGGAATTTCATCCAAGGTTCAAATATATGTTTCTAAAAACAAGGTAGTTTCAAACATACCTTCCTGCATATTCCATGGACCACTTCTTTAGAAGTGGAATAAAATATCCTGTAGTAAATGTAATACGATGCACAACTACTCTTCCAAACAAAGGTTTGATAAAATTCCAACATGTTACAACTCTTATATATATGTGTGTTAATATTACTATTGACAGGAAAAGTAGAAACAGTAAAAGCTTACATCTCTTTAACCGGAGAAAATTCATTTAGTCGTTCATGTGAAAGCAATGTCTCCAAATCAATTACTGCTTTCATTAAAGCATAAACTGCAACCTACATGCACATGTCAATGGTTATAATTTCATTATTAGACCCAATCAACTTTTCCTGACAATTTTTCAAGAAATAAGTATATGCATCTTCTCATTAACAGGCTTATATCACAAATTCCCATAATGTAAAAGAATAATGTGTAGGAAACAATTATATATTTCTTCACTATAGAACATTTTGATCACTACAGTAAAAGTGCTTATTATCGAAGGCTTATTTCCGAGGGCCCTATGCCCTTCGGTAATGTCTGCTATGCCTCTTCATATGCGCACCACATCTTTGTTTAGTTATTCTCTAGATATTTCCGAGGGCCTTTTTTCGTAATGCCTGCGATGCTTCCTCATATGTGAACCACATCTTATTAAGCCATTCTATGGAGAGATCCACCCGCACACATTTCTTTTTCTTCGATCCTTCGCTCATCTCCGATCCATATTTCGAGCTCCTACGCCTCAGATCTTAATCCGCCAGCCACGGTTAGTATCTAGATCTTCATTGTCCTATACATTTCTCCCTTACCTCAGCCTAATCCACCATAGAATCCATTTTTCACCGATTAAATCTTCACTTTTGCCGGATTAAAACCTCTTTTTGTTCCATTTTATCGATTCAATCGTTGAATCCTTTCTCTCCACCGATCAAAACATCCCAAATCCCCAACCCTAGAATGTTAACCGATCAAACCATTCAATCCAGGGTTTGCCTCTATTGTCCGTCATCTGCTGTTCTTCTTCTTTGATTAGCTCGATCTGTGCCCGTTTCCATGGTTCCTCGTCGATCCGCCTCGACCTGAAGCTATCAAGTGGTATTTAAAGCCTAGGTTAGGCGCGTCTGCACAGAGTTAAGTATTTTCTTTGCGTTTTTGGGGTTAGGGTTTCGAATTGGGGATTTGGGTTTCTAATTCTCACTTTCGGCTTTCCCGTGGTGGTTGGGCAGGTAGCGTTAATGGAGGCACTAGTGGGTGCGGCCAACAATCTGCAACGATTCATGATTTACTTACCTCCAAGCGGCAAAATTTGTGAGTCTCTTCTCTCCTCCAACCGATGATGACCACTTGCGGTGATAGAGTAGCGACGACAGACCAGCATTGCAATGGTCCTTCTTTCGTCTGATACATAAAGGAAATTAAGCAAATGAAATATCTTTCAAAGGTATATAGATTTATATTTATATATAATATGTTCTTGATGGCATGTAATCTTTGTTTATGAGGGTCTGAATCATTAAGATGAGAAATGAAGCTGTTTAAAAAAGCTATGTTTGAGAAAACTATATTCTGAATAAGTTATCCATGAGATGNTGCGCAAAACATCTATCTCTTTTGAGAACTTTAAACAGGCAAAGGTTGACCTCAACATCAATGGTTAGTTTAGTTTAGTTATTCAGTGCCATAATTTTCAGTATTTCTTANAACATTTAAAAATTTTCGTTCATTGCAATACCTTAGCATTTATGGAAAAATGAAAAATTGCAGGTTTTACTATACCAAAAGGGTGGAAATATGAACCCTGAAACTTACATCAATCCAAAGGAATTCGATCCTTCCAGATGGGAAGCATGTATGATATATAGTAATTAATTTTGAAAAAAAGAATGTTCTTTCACTCATTCTTGAACATGTGAGTTTGATTTTGAGGAAGAGAAGATGATATGTTATGTTTCTGAAAATTATGTATTCTGCAGAATCACACAACAAGAGCAGGCTCTTTTATTCCATTTGGATTAGGAAGCAGATTTTGTCCTGGGAGCGACCTGGCCAAACTTGAGATCACCATTTTTCTCCATTCTTCTTAACTACAGTTTTCATCTATTTTTTACATATTTTTTTTTTGTCTTAGAAGGATAGTCAAAGGAAGCATTGCTTTATGTTATATTGTGAAGAAAGCATTTGAATCTGATTGGTCTTAAAAATTGAATGTTGCAGGATGGAGAGAGCAAGTGGCATTGTTCTGCTTCTAGCATATGCCGGATACATCTTCTTTCAATTAAAAACACATCGACAATTTTTTATGCATAAGAGGTGATTGATGTTTTACCCTTGATTCAGCACATTTCATTAGCTTTACTCCAACAATTTTGCTAAAGAAATAACAATTCCTCTTCAATATATGACACTCCTTTTGACTTATTAAGGATGTATAACAAGCTTTGACACTTTATATTTTATAGAATAAGTTNGGGCATTCTTGTTAATTTCATTAGCATCATTTTGTTATCAATTATGGGAAACCCTGCAGAGTATGCCGACTTAATCATTTGTTGATTAAGGTACATGCATTATTCAATGTGCTTGCTGTTGTTTGGCCGAAAACTATTGGGTACCTAATTTTACTTCTTGTATAAGGTGCTTGGTAGAATATTGAAGTGTTTGGTCATCCCCCTTATGNTATTAATATTGGTTGACAACTAACTGATTAAAATAAATATATCTCAAATAATCAATCCTAATTCTTAACAATGAGAAGCTCGGTGTATTTGTTGGCGAGAGAATTGTTTTTCTTTGCTATTCTGTTAGGCAGGGCATTTCTATATCCAAATGAAATGTAAACATCAGAATCACATACTGCATTGTGTAATTTTCTATTTTTTGTATGTTGTTTAATGTAATGTTTCTTTCCCAGCTGTTAGGCCTTTAGTTGGAACACAGTCCGGAGTATGAGTTAGATCATTTACTATATTTAAAGTAACCTATTAAGAGTTCATTCTATTTAAATTTTTAAANAGTGAAATTCGTGTTTTATTTGTCTTTAACCCTACTGTTGAAATAAAAGAAAGAGAAACCCATTTTCCCTCACTTTCTCCTTGATTTTTATCAATTCAGGTTTTTGTGATTTTTATATTTATAAAATTATAACATAATCTCAATTTTAAAGTGTTAATCATTTTTTCATTTACTAAACTTTGTCTCAGATGATTTTTATGGGTGATNTGAAATAGAACATGTAGACATGTCCTCGGACTCTTAAGTAGTCAACTAATTATGCCGTGACAATTTTCNTTTCACCNTTTTGATATAAACCTTGACGTGACAATTTTCCTTTTGATTTTTTATTCCAAATTTTACTTCACTTTTTATAATTCGACTTATACTATTTCAATTTTTATTACTGTTATCGTGACCCTTGCTATATACNTGTGATTCTATCCACTTTGCAGTGCATTATTGGCCTTTTCCATTTTCTACAGTTCATGATTGATAGCAACCTTAGCCAGTTTCATAATATAACATTTAACTTTTGGAAATAGCATCATTTTGACTTNCCTTTGGATGACGATACCAAGTTTTAGATTTTTATCTTCAATAATCATATTTTTTGCAAAATCGTCTTGCACACACTTTTTAGAGTTAAATCAGGATTTGTTTAAGTTAATGGTCTTTACTCCTTAGTTAAATCATCCTTATCTNTTATAATCATATTTGTGCAAACTTGGNCATTCAATCATATATACATACGGTGAAGTTTGTTCAACTCAAATTTGATTATGATAATCTATTTATGGTTTTTATGATCAGAGAAGAACTTTTCTCATGGGAATGTTGCAGCTGCATCNGCTTCTAATTTGACTTGTACTAAATTCCTTTTGTTGTAGGTGAAAAGGAAGGTAATCATTGATGTAGTGTGCAACCCATTGGGAGGATGCTTCTGGTGATTGTTCTTGCCTGGTTATCAACGGCCAAGTCTCTTGATTCCCAGCTTTCANCTTTGCGTAGAGANGAAGAGCTTGAGAAAGAGATGGAAAGAGCAACTGCTGTTATGATACCAGTGGTGGCTAAGGATGAAGATGGAAATGGTTCCACTGTTGAATCAAACAACTGGTGGTGACTCCTCAAGTACATTGAATTGAATCAACTCCTCACAATGTTTAAATCTTAAACTTCACTGAATTGCAAGGAAGCANGAAGAGGAGTTAGCTCAAAGTAATAGTTTTAGGCCATTTTCTAATGAGTTTGATTCTCACTTTCCTTTTTCTAGTCTCCTTATTGTTACTTTTGTCCCACAGATAAATGATTTTGTAAACTTTGTTTCGAATGAACACATTTGTAAACTTTGTTTCNAATATATGAGTTCATGGTCTGGGAATGAAAGCATCGTATTATCTTTAGATTTTGGCTAATCCAAATAACAAATTCTCTATCATCTATGATTGCTAACTGCACCTCTACCACGCATGACTGCTAACTGCACCTCATAATTACCGAAGGCCTTTGTAATTACCGAAGGCTTTTGCCCTTCGGTAATTACCGAGGGGCACAATCCGTCGGTAAACGTTAGCGACAAAGGTTTTACCGACGGCCTTTTGACCGTCGGTAATAGATCTTTACCGACGACTTTTGGTGTTTTTCGAGGGATTTTGGCCTTCGGTAATGCCCTTTATTACTGTGGTGGATGCATGTACCTCATAAGCCATACGTCTATGCCATTCACACACATCCTTTCCAATCCAAGCCATTGCAAGAGCAGGACCACTCCTTCTTACTCCAAGCGAGCTGACTGATTAGGAAAAGCATCAATAAAACATTAATTAAAGGATTAAATTATAATAATAATAGTTTTTTAGTTTATATGGACAAAATCAAGGTGTTATAAAACTTCTTCCCAATTTCAGTACTTCAATAGTAAAATTGCTCATTTGAAACAAAAGGTATGATTAATAAATGTAACAGCCGCAAAAACAACACCTACAATTCATCCAGAACAATGAACATCCATTCCAAACCAGCAAACATTCATTTCATATGGGAATAACACTTCAACCATATTTTCTAACCACAATTCTCAAGCCACACAATGTATTATCTACCAAAAACTATATCTCTGAATTAAAATTATATAGTCCATATTATCTGCATCAAATCTGATTTTAATTAGTATACCAAGTTGTTTTTAAGTAATGGAATTTCCTGCACCAAACCAGATTTTTGTGTCAACTTATCAAACCAATTTTTCCAACAACACAACAGCACGCTAAAAATCCAACA